>NC_139705.1:17073529-17316029 GCF_964188405.1 Protomyctophum parallelum | reverse complement strand
TGAATGCAAATATTCAAACACCCGTAAAAAAGGCTATAGCCTCGGTCCAAGCCTTACTCATCTGCGAAGAGAAAGGCCTGGTCACAAGAAAGGCAGAGAAAGGCAGAGAAATGTTGGGCAGGAACATCCGTCACATGTATTTCCCCCGGAAACGATATTTTTTGACCAATCATTGGTCATATACACAGAATGTAAACAGATTTGTAAAGTGTGGCGTCAACGTAATTTACTTGAGTGGTACTCCGCCATAATCCCACTACTTCCGCCAAATTATCTACAGCGCTCTGTAGGTCTTTCCCAGCGTGAAACAAGGCACAGTTTTCCAAATGTAAGGATAACGTGATTGATTGATGTTTGAATAGTTTTAGACAGAAATGTAAATTAGCAACAGAGTACAGTCAAACACTTCTTCACGTCTAAAAGGAATAGCACCAAAAATAAAGTCCTTGCGTTCTTGTTTCCATTCAGGTCCAATGTATTCAAATCAACATGAAATGAAAAATAACAACAATTCAATATCATCACAAAAAAACACACTGTGGAAGAAAACAAAGGGTAGTAAAGGTGGGGGGTGATCACCTGTCTAAGGGAGAAGAGAAGTGATCATTTCCTCTCCCTTAAGCCTGCTGAAAGGTGGATTTTCAGCCCTGTTTTAAAGGATGCCTGTCATCTGCTTTTTTTGAGGGAAGGGGCCCGGGCATATTCCACGCTTGGGTGGCAGTGCTGTAGAAGGAGAATTTACCCATGTTTGTCATTCAGCTACAGCGGACCTACAAAGACTCAGTGTCAAGAGAGTGAACCTAGAGAGACACCACGCAGTTGTACCTGTAACGCACTGTCAAGGACTCTGCACCGACTGAATGACAAGCAGGGTTTAAACACACAAACAAATCAAGGCAATGACACTGAAACAATTAAACTAAGGTGTGCTGGGTTAACAAGGGGGCGTGGCAGATACAAGGAGGTGGGTTGGCGAAAACAAAACAAAAGCAAAGCCTTAGATAGCGACTTAATTTGCATTCTTTTTAAAGCCTGCTATTAATCAAGTTTAAGATCCTATACTCACTGAACAGCCGGAGCTGCATGTTTACTCGCTCAAAACCGATGGAAAACATTACTTACCGTATGCTCACGACAACAGGGTGTTCATTTGATTCCGGGCTCATAGAAAATCAAATAAGATGTTGGACATTTGTGCAGCATGGAACGCTTAATGCAATAATGGTTTTAACTCGATAAACTGCCACTAAAATGATTGCCTCATCGACGAAAACCGTAGAGCCCGATGCCCGTGCGCGGTGCTGGTGGCCAGTCCAAGTCCCGGGTCCACGTGTCCAATTCAATTTACTTCATCTGTGGCCTGAAGAAAAGCCAAAAACCAAAAAAATGAATGAAATAAAATGGGGAAAAAATTTAATAAGAGAATACAATAGCTAGGGGCCATTTGAGGGGCAGTGAAACATAAAGGTTGGTTATAGGTTTTGTTGGTTAATGACTTTTTTTCATGGTGGAAATTTGTTTTCACCTGAAAATCTCAAAAAGACAAAAAAAGAAGACAAAGTACAATAGCCAAATGAACCCTAGCACCTCTATTCTGGTGGGAAAATAGCAGTCTACAAGCTCAAAATAAATGCTTGTACACGTACTGAACAGTATGTTCTATTTCTGGTGAAAAGGATTTGAATAGTTTTAAAACCTACTTCTGGATACTTACGTTTAAAAGTACTGCACTGTGGTATTTTAAGTTAAGTAGAAATTTGTCAGAGCAAGCTGTAGAGTAATTTGACCAGTAGTATCTATTGTCTAGTTTTGGGTGGAAATGTCCAAAACTGTCAATTTTCAGGATTCAAATTCAAAAGCATCAAGATCTGCAAGCTCGAAATGTGTTGCTTTGCCGTGCATTGTGAGCGTGCAGATCTGCTATATTTGATGCTGTTTGTGTGACGTTATTTTAGTATGATCAAGTAGGGCGTTAATCTCTGATTAATCTCTGAACAAAACACAAGTAGTTGGGATGAGTGAGGCCTCAGTCACATATAAAAGACAGCTGTCTTTGGGGGAGAGGGGGGGGCAGAGCAGTTTGCAATTCATTCCCAATAGGAGTTTTGACAAGACAAGCTTGCTCCCTGCTTGCTCCATGGGGGGGAGGAGGGCAGAAGACAGTCATGGAGGAAGCTTGCCTCGTCAAAACCATGTGACTCCCATTGGAAATGAATTGCGAGCTGCTCTGCCCCCCCTCTCCCCCAGAGACATGAGAGACGTGAGAGATATGGCGCCTGACACATAAGAGACAGCTATCTCCTCAGTGTCTCCAGGTCTTCTGTGTGTCGCACGGCTCGCAATGCATTTTCAATGGGAGTCACATGGTTTGACGAGACAAGCTTGCTCCCTGGCTGTCTTCTGCCCTCCTCCCCCCCCATGGAGCCCCGATAGAGCAAGAGGAAGGATGGATGGGGTGACGTGATGTCACGATGACCTGGGCTCCATATGGGGGCTTGCCTGGGGTGACCAACCAACCAACCAACACACACACTGACTGACAGGAAATGCTAGATAGTTAGATCCATAGTTAACTGTGACCTGCGGTCGCAACACTGTCTGGGTGTCATCTTGAATGAGATAAAAAACTGAGTCGTTCTGCAAAATCAGCTGTGTTAGGAGGAATGTGCAGTAATGGGAATCAAACAGGTGAATTAAATCAAGATTAATTTGTATTCACGCGGGCCTCGTTACATCATTACGCAAGCAAGTTTTCATTCAAAGGAAGTAATTTAAATTAGATTTTTATGGACTTTTCATATAAAAAAAACACAAACATGGAAATGTTCCCATTGTTTTGGCATCTATTATGCCCATGTGATGACCACGGACATCTAACTATAAATGCGCCGTGTGTGTGTGTGTGGGCCTTGAGTCGGTGGCATAGAAGACCATTGTCCAGAAACACCACAAAAGGCTCTGGTCATTCTCTGCCAGTGGACCTAATGAGCCCAAGTCCCCATACCTGTGCAAAGGGAATAAATTGGCCTGATCCAGATGGTTGAAAAGAATATAAGCGGCCTTGGATTGAAATGACAAATATAGTTGTCAACGGCAGTCAGGTCCCTTTCCACTAGATTCTTGAAACCTTGGGGCTTTCACAGAACCGTTTGGGGCCGACACAAATTAATCCGACACCCTACCTCAAATCCTAATCTAACCCTTAACCGCACGCGGAAGCCACAGGTGAGGTCTTAACGGGCCACGCATGCCGGGAGCCACGGGTGAGTCTTAACTTGCCACGCATGTTGTCGGACTGTTGCATGTAGGACTGCAGACCAACGTATGCGTCCCCTTTAAGGGTTCTGAACCATTTAGATTTCAGTGGAAACACTCTTAACACGTTCAATATTAATGTGAATGGAGCCTCAGTGAGTTAAAGCCACTCTGAAAATGTATAGCCTGACGGTATGATGGACCAAATGTCAGCCTGCCCTGCCCTACGCTAGCCTCGTCCTACAGTATAACAACCTCTTTCCGTCCAACAGTTTTTCGTTTATCTCCAAAAGCAATCAGCCCTTGCTCAAATAGCTATTCAGAACGAACAAACAACAAGGACGTCTGCCTGGTTTAAAAAAAAAGAAACTACAAGCCGAAATGTGTGAATGATTCACAGCGATGACAGCAGCTAGTGCTCAGAACGATTTGGAGCACTAAAGACTTCTAAAATTGCTGGCCCTGGGCCGCAGAAAGCAGATAATAGGCTTGACTGAGTCAGGGTCAACTCAGCCTCGCTCCAGTCTCTCTCTCTCTCTCTCTCTCTCTCTCTCTCTCTCTCTCTCTCTCTCTCTCTCTCTCTCTCTCTGTCTCTCAGTTTTTGAGTCGCACTAACCACTCCTGCACGCAGCAATGTGTGTGTGTATGTATGTATGGCTCTGTGTCTGTATATGTCTAAGCAAGTACCTTTCTTTCACCACCAAGTGTCACTGTTGCACAACCCCCCCCCCCCCCCCCCTGTCGGGATTTAGAAGATTTCTATCTTCTGGTCTCAGGTCTAAATGGTATATGAAAGGCCTCTGCCACCCACCCAGTTCCTGATCCAAGTGAGCTCAAGGCCAAACCTTTTCTTCCCTCACATTCCTCTACTCTCTGGCTATCTGTCCATTGGCTCCTGGTTGCTGCTATAGCATCCATCCAGTCCAGCCAAGGGCATCCCTCACACTGTTATTATGAGCCATTCACAGCGAGACGCCGGTCCTCCCCCTCCATAAGGCAAGCTGGACACACCGCCCCAGCGCCCGCCTTATGGCTATACTCTCCCATCTGGCTGTAAGGCTGTGTGTCCTGACCTCTGTCTCTCAAGCATGCACGCACACCCGCTCACACACACGCACACACACAGTTAACGCCACCTCTTCACACCTTATTTCCAGTCTGCTGCTGTAGCACATCACCCCTCTGTGTAGCTGTGTATACATTGTTGACATACTTTATATTAACCTCTCAGTCAAAAAATAAAATGTTGTGTGTGTTACTTTTCGGGGTAAAAAAAGGCAAAAGCCTATAGTGCCGCGTTTCAAGCTTGTGTGTGGATATAGTACTTTTGATGCTTGTGTGTGCCGCTGTAGTGTGATAAACCATGAAAAATACACATTTAGAAGTTAGTGTATGGAGGTTAGTGTATGGAGATAACCCTGACAGCAATGATATGCTCATTCATATTGTTGCAGTAACCTTGTATCTCCGACGTATTTAACCCTCTCATGTGTTTTCGTAAAGTAGTGCCCTATATTATAAAGGCCTGTTGAGTGTCACGTGAAAATAGCAAAAATAGCCGGTTTACAAGCGCAAACCGGGTCACGATGTGATGCGTGGTGAGCATGTACATACAGTAGATCGGCTATTTTCCATTGGAGCACTGCAGGTTCTGATTTCTATTTCCTAAAAGAAAGGACAAGGTTTCCACCTGTGCTGATAGATATGAAACTGTTAGATAGTGATAGACTATACAGTATATCTAATTTATTCATATATTCATTGCCGATAAATGTATATTCAATGCATTCATCATATATTCACTGTCAGATAGTGACAATGCATATAGTATTTTATTCATGCAGAGACCCAGTGCCAGAATCTAGTCTCATTATTTTTATTGTATTTATTTATTGTGGACCCAGTTTTGGCATGTCTGTTTATTATAAGCAACTTTTTTTAAAAGCTCATGTTCCCCATGAGTCAAGGAACATGTGGAAACAAGTACCATGCATTTTGGCCAAACAAAGCATGAGTTATGACTGTTCAAAGGTTTCATTTAAAAAAAATTGCTGCTTTCAGTACTATTTGGCATGACCCTCTACTATACTGTAAACTAAGTGACATAAGCATATGACGCTGCAAGTATGTATTATAGGCAGAAGAAGAATTTTCACAAACCAGCTACAGTATTTTCATTGGCTCAAAAAACTTTCTTTCACTTAAAAAAATTTACTACGATTTTTTCCAATGGTCATGGGCTTCGCATAGTCACCGTTTGGCATGGCTCTACCAGATTCCTGCATTTCGCGAAAACCGACTGCACGGTTCAACCAGAACTGCTATTTTTGGCGGAAGAAAAAAAAACACAAAGTCCAAAGTCACCTTCGGGACTTCTTGGTCCCTTAATAATAATAATAATAATAAGGTGACATGAAAAATCGATTTTTGTGTATGCTTTATATCAAATGTCCATAAAAGGTCAATTTTAACACATTGACATTCTGTACAGTCTGACATGCAACAGTCCGATATGTATGGCCGGTTAAGACTCACCCGTGGCTCCCGAAATGAGGTTGGCCGGTTAAGACTCACCCGTGGCTCCCGAAATGAGGTTGGCCGGTTAAGAGTCACCCGTGGTTCGCTACATGCGTGGCCGGTTAAGAAAGACACATGTGTGGCCGGTTAAGAAAGACACATGCATGGCAGGTTAAGAAAGACACATGCGTGGCAGGTTAAGAAAGACACATGCGTGGCCGGTTAAGAAAGACACATGCATGGCCGGTTAAGAAAGACACATGCATGGCAGGTTAAGAAAGACACATGCTTGGCCGGTTAAGAAAGACACATGCATGGCAGGTTAAGAAAGACACATGCGTGGCAGGTTAAGAAAGACACATGCATGGCAGGTTAAGAAAGACACATGCGTGGCCGGTTAAGAAAGACACATGCATGGCAGGTTAAGACTCACCCTTGGCTTTTCCGCGTGCGGGTTAGGGTTCTGGTCTCCAAATTATGTCTGAGGTACGAGCCGGCTAGGTTTCTGGTAGGGTGTCGGACTAATGCGTGTCGGATTGTTATAGTACATCGGACCAAAGATATGCACCCGCCCTGCCGTAGGGGCTTCAGAACTACTCTCTCAGAGGTCTTCTATCTCTCTCCCTTTGCTTTCCCTCTCCCTCTGTCCTCTCTTCTACAAAACCACAGAGTGTGCACAAAATAAAAATGATGTTTCCACCCGCTGTTATGTGACAAAAGATTCCGATTAAAATTTACCCTCGATACTCCGGGCCACATTTTTTACTAAGAAGAGTGAGATTTTCCTCCACTTGAACAGAGTGAGACGATGACCTAGAAATTAAATAATAAGGCTTCTAAAAAAAAGGTCAGCATCGAGTCAGCCCTGCATGGGAAATGCATTTTATCCCATTTAGACCTGGGACGATTCTGTTGTTTTCAATCCGGGACAGCCACTCTTTTGTGTGGTTATAGTATTGTTACTGAAACCTCTTATCTCCCAACTTTCAAATGTTCATAAATTAAAGCCTTTTTTTCTGTCATACATGAGTGTCGCACAAAAGTAGTGATAATGGTAGATCTGCATCTGCATAGCGTTTTTAAAATAATAATTTAAAATAACTGTTTTGGACTGTTTAATCCATCCAGTTTTAGGCGTTTTGAAAACGGCCTCGGGTCTAAATGGGTTATTCAGCAGTCAAAGAAAAAAAGGGGACAGAGGGAATTCTTAGACATGCAAACGAGAAGCCTGACAGCCATGGGAAATAGATGAATAATAAATAAAACACTACAATGCACTGTAGAAAGCTCTGTGACTGACTGTCTGTCTGTCAATGTCACACTGTCACTACAATGGCTGAGATTTTGGGACTGTCTGTCTGCCTGTCTTTCCGGTCGTCCGTCCAGCCTGCCTGCCTGCGTGCCTGCCTGCCTGCCTGCCTGCCTGCCTGCCTGCCTGCCTGCCTGCCTGCCAGCCAGCCAGCCAGCCAGCCAGCCAGCCTGCCTGCCTGCCTGCCTGCCTGCCTGCCAGCCAGCCTGCCTGCCTGCCTGCCTGCCTCTTCCCATCTCTCCCACATTGGTGCTGCCTCTCCCCTGGGTAGGAGTGCACTACTGTCTCTCTCCCACATAATGTGATCCCTCTCCCCTGGGTATAGGAGTGTACTGTCTGTGTGACTCCATCACTGCTGGCTGCTAGCAGAGCCAACTGATGTTAAAAAGTGTTGCTGTCTAGTGCTATACTGTGACAGTGACAGAGGAACCAGCTCCCCTGTCTGCTGCTCCATGGGGGCTGCCTGTAGGTTCAGAGCACTGGTTCCAAAGCACTTAGCTCAAGACCCAAAATACATTTGCCCCAAACAAGTGAAAATAACAGATCTACATACTTGTAGATCTGTAATTTGGAATTGTTACATGGTGGCAGAGAGTTTAGGACACTGGCAGTTTTATGAAGAACACCCTAAAACCAGAGGTCTTTATGAGAAACTTCACTAGAGTTGAATCCAGAATCCGGGAAAAATACAGAAAAAGACAAAACTACAAAGGAGATGTCAGAGAATGATGAATGATGATGTGTGTGTGTGTGTGTGTGTGTGTGTGTGTGTGTGTGTGTGTGTGTGTGTGTGTGTGTGTGTGTGTGTGTCAGTGGCCAAAAGAGTCACATTAAACTTGTATACCATTAGCTGAATGACTGCTCCATGAGCAACACAAACATCATATATTTATGAGTGCACTATTTTAAAGTGCGGTTTGCAATAATTATTGTGAAACCCAAAGAAAGTTGTTCTCTGCCTAAAGGCCTATTCATAGTCTGGATTTTCGGTGGTAAGGTGACCACCGCTCCGGTGGTGAGCTGACCACCGGAGCTGAAATAACGTTGAGCGGTGGTGAGTAAAAACAGAGAGAAGGGCTGGAGCGGTGGCGGTGGTTTGCTCTTCACCGCGGCTCGTGACGTCATGTTGTAGTTCGGTGGTCACCCCACCACCGTAAAACCAGACTATGTATGAGCCTTTAGAGTACGCCACTATTTTCTTCTGGAGATAAAGAACTCCGTTCAATACTCTTAATTATTTTATTGCCATCTACGCGTATAAGCGTAGACAACCGTTTACTCTATATATCAACCACCCGTCACCTTTTAGCATTGCTCTTGCGGACCTCCTCCTTCACCACCAGCGATGCGATTTTTCAAATACAGCTCTGTTGAGCTTCCATTATAATCCGATTTTCAAAGCGCCGTATCTCCAAAGGTTCAAGAGCTGTCCATGGTACGCCGCCATGAACCCGACGATCGTAAATCATTTGTGAGTTTGTATCGCATCGCTGAAAAAATGTAGCTGGTTGTTCTGCTAGCTAAAGGCTGTGGGCGGAGGCCCCCACCTTCCTGTTTAACCCGGAAGGACAACAAGCTCCGTATAGTGGGGGTGGACAGGCGGCATATCTGCAGTAACAGCATGCTAACACTAGGGGCAGCAAAGGAGTTAACCTTACACATATAGGACACTCAGGTTCGTGTTTTACCCAGGTAGAGCGATGTAAATTGAAACACCAGATGAGTACTGAAACGGAAACGTTTTTTAATTGTGTTACAAAAAGGTATACATTTTATTGACTAAATACAGCGGGCACTCTAATTGGCCAAATATAAAATACAAACTTTAATTGAGAAATACTTAAATCACTTAACAAAAATAAAAGCAAATCAATAACTTCTTTAAAATGCTCTTATATCAAATGTGCAATATGCAATGAAGGTGAATAAGCTCAGAGGTACTGGGGTTAAAGTGCTGAGATGTATTGGCCTGGTACTTCTCTTCTCACTTCAACAACAGCCACTGCGAACACAGTAGGTATAGGCCAGTTCAGTAAACCTGGGCCCTTCTGAACAGGGCGTGCAGTACTCGCTCCAGCTCTCTCTGTGCAGTCTGGTATGGCTCCGTCGCATCTCGTTCCAACGGCCACGGTCAAGTTCACTGGCTCCACTTGACAATCAGCGTGTAACCGTCCCTTTCCGCTGCCTCTGCACCTCAGCTCTGGCCCCCCGTTCACCGAATATTCGTCACTCACTACTGAGCTCCGCTTCCCCACACACAACTTGTCTCCCTGCTCCCACAGACATACTGCCTTCTCTCTGTGAATGAATCTCTGGCCCCATGCATAGCAGGTGGAACTCCACCCCACTTATTTACATGGCTGGCGCTGATCAGGCAATCAGGGCTTTGGAAAGAGGAGATTATGGCACAACACAGCAATACAAAACAACATGCATAGGAAACAACATATGAAGGAACAGAAATGATGCACTAGACAATAACCGACAAAAATAAATAGCACCCCTCGGTAGCACCTGTCACATGCGTGCATGTGTGAGTTCCCGCCCATATGCATGTGTATATTTGCGTGAAAAAACAGTGTAGAGTACTGTAAGTCTGACATAATTTATGCTTCTTATCACCTTGATGTGTACATTTTTTCCCCAATTGTGAATTAATATCATGTGACCAAATCAACTGTAGGGTTAGTCGACTAAATTAAACTAAACTAAAATAAATTTTAATCAAAGGATGAGGACTAAGACTAAATGGAATTTTGACTAAAACTAAATGGCATTTTATTCAATCAAATTTTGCTGGTTGTCACGTTTGCAGAATCAGAATCAATCTTTATTGTCGTGTCATATTACATAAGGTGAAAGTAAGGTGAGATGGGTGAAAAATGTTGAGGTATAATTTGCAGGTATAATACAGGGCCATCACTGTTACTAAGCTGAACACTGTGGATGGATGGATGGTGTGTGCTTGATGCGTCAGAGCCTTTCTCCAGTACCAGTGCCAGGGTGATGTGTTGAGTGTGTCATCATCCCATTGAACAGCACAGTAACACTGTATCCCGCGTGATTACTGGCCTGTCACATTATGTGTCCTCACTCTCACACTGCAGAGCCCCATTTAAAACCTCCAGAGTGCCTTGGTCCTGATATCAAACTCAGTGCCCACTCTCTCTCTCTCTCTGGGTCCCCAAAGTGTTTTTTTTCCCCAGCATTAAAAATCTATTTTTTTTTAATCAGTTGGCAGAGCTGATCAATGATCAGACATTCTAGTCTGGCCACATGGTCTAGTGGCGAGATTTTCATGATTGGCTGTCCTCTAAGCCAATGGGAGACCAGCCCTATGTACACTAAGCCCGCTCTCCTCTCCCCCACCATAGACATATAAAGGTAGACGCCTCTTCCGGCTCTGGGGCGTCTGTATCTCAACGGAAGGCAACATGGAGGCAACGGGAGGCGATCATGCAATGGCGATGGGTGATTGCATTGGCAAGCAAAACGGAAGAACGTAAGGGGACGTTCGGTAGGCCAATCAGAGGCGCTTGCCTTCAAGATTCCGCTTGACTTCCTCCTCCCATTGGAGACAGGTCGCTCCAACGATGTTTTAATATCTATGTCCCCCACTGCACCTTGAATAGAGACTGCATGCGAACGTGACTACAGAAAGCTCCACTAAGGTACAATATGCAAGAGAATGGAATTCAACAGAAAGCCCCACTAGGTACAATATGCAAGAGAATGGAATGCAAGCTGATATATAATGACTTGAGTCATTTCTTGCTTTTACATCCACGTGTCACAACCAGTGTTGCCGAGTTGGATGGATATTGAATAATGTAGCTAGCTCCGAAGTAGCTCAGTAATTATTCAAAAACAGATCAGTGACGTTCACAACCACGCCGCAAGGTGGAGATCCACCGACCAGGTTCCTGTCAGATTTCATAGAAATATTGGACAATGTGCACACAGCAACTGTGGCATTTAATGGGTTAACCTGCAGACCTTGTTTTATGCCTGCCCCATGCTCACATTTTGTTCAAGATTTCTGTTGAATAGCTGATCTACAAGCTCACAACCCGTCACATTGTGACGAGTTGTGAGCTTATCAAACCTATGTGTGTGTGTGTGTGTGTGTGTGTGTGTGTGTGTGTGTGTGTGTGGGGGGGTGTGTGGGGGTGTGTGTGTGTGTGTGTGTGTGTGGGTGTGTGTGTGTGTGTGTGTGTGTGTGTGTGTGTGTGTGTGTGCCAACAGCAACACTGGTCATATAACCACCATAAACATTGTCATTGACTAAACATCTGAGACTAACAGCTGCCACTCGTGTTCCACTGATACCGAGAGACAATTCACACCATTTGTAGACATCCAGACGAGAATCCAGGACACCGACAGACATAATGCACGATTCGATTCAAAACCAATTTCTTTAAATTCAAAAGCATTTTTGTCCAGATTCAAAATGATTCTCGATTCAAAATGATTCTCGATTCAATTCATAGGATTTCATCACGATCTACTCCAGCCTTGTGGCATGAAAGCAGAGTAAATTTCTTTAAAAAGCTTATTGTAAAGGTTTTATCAACTGAATGATGTGAACACACAAAGGTAAATCCAAGACAACAACAACATGTACAAAACGTTTTAACTGCTGACTGAGTCTGACACTTTACTGTTACTTTTTCTCACTTAGTTACCAGAACAATACAAGTATAAAAAAACTAAAAATAAATAAAATTGGTAGGCTTAGGCTAGCTGGTAGTAAAAATGCACACATGCAAAGTATGCAGAAACCCATAATGTATTGCACAGGTTGAACTCAATCACTTGTTTATTAACAATCACTTAATTATTGTAATATTTATTAACAGTTTGCAGAATTACAGTACATTTCAGCACAAACTCAATACAAAGTCTGTTAACTGTGAGTGGACAACCCAATAAAGCATTACACTTGTTTACAAGAGGGTCCACCATGTTCAAATCATCAAAACATTTAGAGACGTACAAATAGACACTTTCTATATAGCCAACGAACAGAACAGGAATTCGTCATAAAGGAGGTAAAAAAGGGAAAAGAAACATATACAGTGAGGGGAAAAAGGGGTGGGTGGTGGGATTCAGATTTACGGGGGCCAGTTTCGAATTGCAGCCATTCGTAGGTTGGACGAGTTTCACACGGACCGGCGCACCACCCAGTGCACTGAGTGCAGTGTCGTCGTCAGACAATAACCGCACCACCAAGTGCACTGAGTGCAGTGTCGTCGTCAGACAATAACACCACCACCCAGTGCACTGAGTGCAGTGTCCTTGTCAGACAATAACACCAGTCCACTAGACCACTAGTTCACTTTGCTTGTCCCCGTGGATGGGAAATAAGATTTAAAAGGTTATCCGATGATAGCGTGGATAAAATTACAGTTGTGTGCAAGTATGCAATAAATAATTTGCGTATCACCGCACCACGTCAAGCCTCCTGTATCGGCTCGATGTGAAGATATATATATATATATATATATATATATATATATATATATATATATATATGCGGCAGGGGATAACACATTAAATACACTTCCTATTCTCCTCAGCCACCATGCATGTGAGAAGAACACATTCGTGCGGCTTGTTGGTTGTTTGGTTGGTTGGTTGGTTGGTGGATGGTGAGGACGGTCTGTGTCATCATGTGTAGAGTGCTCTTCAAACAGTAGGTGTGTATATTTATAGATATGACCCATGCCTTTCCACACAAAAACACCAGCATCTCTCCAGCTGCAGTATGTTACACCACCTTATACCCCGACGTCGACCAGTCCATAGAGCAGATACAAATAATTCAATTCAAACTAGACAAATAGTGAATGTAGCAGACCTACAATCTCAGAACGTGTCGCTCCGCATCACATTTCAATCTTGTGTATCTGCTAATTTGGATGCTTTTGTGTGACGCTGTAGTGTGAATGTGATCAAGTAGGGCGTTCATTTACGGAAAGTTAAAATATGGAGATAAGAGGTTTCTGCATAATAATGCAGACCTTAAGTGGGAACCAATTATTATGAGGATGGTTGAAAATGTGTGAAGTGCTCCTTTAAGTACTTTGGGGGGGGGTTCATGGATTCCCTTGAGTCCCTGTACAAGGACACTCAGCCACAACGCATGCAGAGGAAAATCACTCAGGAAAGAAAATAATCCACTCTGCATGCAACAGAAGAAGCATTATAGGATCACAGCATAGACATGGAGGAAAAAGGAGGGATTTTGGCAGAATGAGATGTCTTTTCACGTTCAAACCCAGGGTACAGTCAGCGTGAGATGTTGTAACAATGGCGTGTTTATTTGTGACACTCAAGCGCAACCAAACATAAAATGGTAGTCGACGAACATTTTCCGTAGAGGGGTGCATTGGCTCGGCCCTCACAATTCATTTTGATTCACGAGGTTTTCGATTCCATTCTACGATGCATTTCGATTCATCGATTTTTTTCAGTCTATTCAAGCAGTCAGATCTGACAACATATTTCATTTAGAGTTATACTAATATAATATAATTTTAGTATAATTATATACTATATATAATTTGAATTAGCCTTCGATTAACACTCATGGCACATTGCTGCATTGCATTGCATTGCTGCACTGACAAATTGCAATGCAATGCTGAATCTGTTATTTTTTACATTAACACTAACAGAATTAACACTGTTACACACGTGCACACAAACAAGGATCTTCTTTTGTTTTTGCCTTTATGACTCCAAGGTTCTCTCTCTCTCTCTCGCTCGCTCTCCCTCGCTCTCTCTCTCTTTGAGGTGAAAACCTGTTTGTGTGACGAATGTCTCTGCTTCCAGCAGATACAACTAAATGAGCAGGAGAGGAATGATGGCTTATAGGGTCTGTGAGAACTTTGGTTTCTGTGTCTGCTCCATCTGTCACCGATCTGTTTTGATCATGTCCCCATCTTCACTCCGAACCGTTGATTGGATCAGTGCTTCTCAACCTTCTCAATCTCAGCACTTGCAATTGCAGCGCATCCTCTCTGGGGAGATTAAATGAATTAGTCAGGACATTGCATGACAATGGGTTGAATACACAAGATGGCTGCCACGTGTGGTGTCTGCCCTGTCATCCGGTCAACTGTCATCTGTTTCCAACAGGACGCCATGCATGCACCAACATCTCAAACCGTCACAAACCACAAGACATCTAATAGAGAGAATGGACACATGGCAAAGTCTTGCATGGCAGCGTGTGACGCAGACGTTGTCGCCTGGATCAACGACAGGCTCATGATATGATATCTTTATTATATAGACCAGCTCTTAGTCCTGCATGTCAGCTACATGGGGAGTAAATTGCACATTTAGTTGCCACTCTTGGTGTACTGTACTGTACTGTACTGTACTGTACTGTACTGTACTGTACTGTACTGTACTGTACTGTACTGTACTGTACTGTACTGTACTGTACTGTACTGTACTGTACTGTACTGTACTGTAGGCATACTGTAGGCATACTGTAGGCATACTGTTCTGTACTGTATGCCTACTGTATTGTAGGTCTACTGTACTGTACTGTAGGCCTACTGTACTGTATGTCTAGTGCAGGGTTTCTCAAACTGGGTGCCATGGCACAAGTCCAAGGGTGCTGCATAGAATACTTCTACATTGTGGAAATGTTAAGTATTGTACTTCCACTACAACACGACACAGTAATTATGTAAAAAGAGAAAGTCAGACCTATTCTCTCATATACCGCACGGTCCTGTGAGCCACACGGGGAAGTAAATTGCACATTCGTTTTGAC
The DNA here is from genome assembly GCF_964188405.1 of Protomyctophum parallelum. Classification (NCBI taxonomy): domain Eukaryota; kingdom Metazoa; phylum Chordata; class Actinopteri; order Myctophiformes; family Myctophidae; genus Protomyctophum; species Protomyctophum parallelum. The sequence continues at coordinate 17,301,153 of NC_139705.1, read as the reverse complement.
ACAATCTGTGCCCCTCTCTCTCTCTCTCTTGGCACATGGCAGTGCAGTCCTGACTGTGATAACAAAACTGTTGTGATGATTTGATATAGTATTTTTGAGTGGTGCAACCACTCCAAGGAACAGCAATGTCCGTGTTCACCTATGTACCTATGTGGCCATGAGCACCAGACCAGTATATGACTATGAGTACCAGTAGGGGCGCTGTTGTGCCAGAAACAGAGAGAGAGGAGAGGAGGGGGGGGGGGGGGCTCCTATGCCCAGCTTTCCGCATTAGTGTGAACACAAGGCTTGTGATTGGCTGAGCACCCCATAGCGATGATTTGATTGGCTGAGAAAATTACATATTGAACATAAAAGTGAGGGCAGAAAATTGAAGGCGCAAAAAGTGATTGGCTGGAATAACATTTAAGACATTTTGATTGTCCTAGTACGGAATGTGTTGTATGATGATAAGAGTGTCCCTCACTTCACATGGGTGTGATGTTTTGAGCGGCGATATCCCCTCCTATGTGTGTAATCACACACTTTGTTATAACAGAAACATTAAATGCACTGACAAGTGACAATGAATGGACAATGTTTGCAAACATTGCGTAACACAAACATTGAAGACTATAAGGCAAATTCTGATTGGCCGGAATGAGATGATGTACGATGATAAGAGCACCCCTCACTTCACACGTGTGTGATTTTTTGCTTTTCTAACTAGTGAAAACAGCAGATCTACAAGCTCACATCGTGTGTCGCTTTCATAGACTGTAAAAAATATGGACAAAGCGTTCTTATATGGACGTAAAATGAAGCCTGTCAGTCCTTGAACTGTAAGTCGCCATCTTTGTAGATCCGTTTGGGCCCAGCTGGCCATTGGCTGGCCCAGACAACGAGGCGGGACTTCCCCCCTTCTTCTTCGTTGGTTTTTATTTTGACTCGAACGGGGGGTGGCTCCCGATCATAGACTGTAACGGTAGCCACGCCCCTCAGAACATACGCGACTTCATGGTAATTGTTTTAATAAATGGGACCATAGTTTTCCAAAAAGAATATTATGACATGAGAAATGAGACTTTAAACTAGAAAGTATTCATGACCATGATTATTAAGGTAATACAGTCTAGGTGAAGTTGGGCCCAATGACAGCGCCACAACAGGCCATTATATGAACTTTCAGGAAGTCCCGATTTCCTTAGTGGCTTCACGAAATATCTGTCTGACTGCCCCCCTGGTCGCTTTGTGACATATGATGCGTTACATCATTATTAGTGCCCTAAACAAACAATAAAGGACCACTTCACCACTTTTCAACCTATCTTCATCTAATAGATCCTCACTAATAATCATGATAAAATGGCACCATTTTTTTCTACTCTGTCTGTGTCTCATAGGAGGGCTGTGGGCAGTTTACAAACCCGTCCACCAGTGACATCATCAATGGGGAATCCAAGCTAATAGAAACTGCAGGCATTCTAGTCTTGAAAAGTTGCAATGCGAAAAAGGAAGCCATCGTTCTCACGATGATAAAAATCTAAACATTTTAGTAAAAAACATATTGTTTAAAACAAATCTGCCTAACGATGATGTCACTGGTGGACGGGTTTCCGAACTGCCCACAGCCCTCCTATGAGACACAGACTGATTAGAAAAGAATGGTGGGATTGTATCATGATTATTATTGAGGACCTATTACATGAAGATGGGTTGAAAAGTGGTGAAGGGGTCCTTTAAGTCCATAGACTTGGCTAGCAAACAATGTATGCCCAAAGTGCTCTAAACAAATATAGACTTGGCTGCCATAAGATGTAATCTTCTAAAGCCATGCATTGGAGGGGCTGGCGTTCCTCAAAAGTAATGATTTGGGCCGAACATATAGCCTAAGGCACATCACTTAACCTAATCTAATGTCATTGGATAATCCATGACTGAAGCAAAAAAATAATGAGTATTTTATGATCAAAGTAAGAGGGGAAAAACCAGTAATGCTCATTACAGTATATCCCTGGGTTATACATTTAATGCATGAATGTACACCTTATTATTATAATGCAAGCAATGAGAACCTATAACGCAGACTTGAATGCAAAGGTTAAAATGATCATTTAGAAAGCATGTTATTAAGACTGGTGCCGGGTTCATTTGTTTGGGCCACGTCAAAGAATAACCACTCCCCTTGAAATCGCATTTCCATTAATGTGAATGGAGTAGCTGGACTCTGGTTATGGGACTACAGCATTGACAGACAATTGGCTGAGCACGGAATGTGATTTATGAATGTGCTGTATGATGATAAGAGCGCTCCTCACTTCACACGAGTGTGATTTGTTTTATTTATTACTTTTCAAATAAAGTCATCAAAGTGTATATATACTGTAGCTCATTGTGTATATTGCGTATAAGCCGTATATAGCCTTTTATTTCTTATTGGGCTTGACCCCGTCTTATAGCTCCGCCTGCTTGCAGCTATATTTATTATGTATTATTATTATGTACGTGGGGACTCATGAAAGCATTATCCATTTGCAATTCTATTTGTGTCCTGTGTCCCCACTGCAGTCACGTCTCCGGGAGGGTTCAAGGATTAACAGCAACAATGTTACCTCACCACCATCACACATGACGCCCAGGTGACAACAATAACATGAAGCTACATGCTCCAGTCTAAACATATACTACTGTAATATATACTGTGAGAGCAACGACACATTCAATTCTCTCCCGGTCCTCCTGATCTCACAATTGCCTTCAATACCTCTTTCAGAATGTCATTATATCTTTCATTCTTTACTTTGAAGTGATATGAGAGAGAGAGAGAGAGAGAGAGAGAGAGAGAACGTCATTTGCTGGTGAAAAGGAATTGGCAGGCAGGCATGCTGTGTGTGTGTGTGTGTGTGTGTGTGTGTGTGTGTGTGTGTGTGTGTGTGTGTGTGTGTGTGTGTGTGTGTGTGTGTGTGTGTGTGTGTGTGTGTGTGTGTGTGTGTGTGTGTGTGTGTGTGCGTGTGCGTGTGCGTGTGCGTGTGCGTGTGCGTGTGCGTGCACCTGAGCTCCCTCTAGTGTCTCTGGTTCTTTCTATCATCTTTCTTCCAATCAGGAATTGTTCTGCCTTCTCATGCATGGAAATAGACAGGGCTTGGCTCACAGGGCTCAGTCAGTCCTACAAGCCAAACTTCCTCACTGCCACTGTGGGCCAGTAGCTGTGGTGTAAAGTAACTAACTAGTATACTCTAGGCCTACTTAAGTACACTTTTGAGGATATATATATATATATATATATATATTTATTTATTTTGAGAACATTATAATGAGTAATAATAATAAGTTATTGGCCCCTGTGTGCCGCAAACCAATCATTGTTCCATCATGAACACATGGAATTTGGCAGTCATAACTGAAAGACACAACCTTCTATATTAGCAACAGACATGTGACCGGGCTCTGGCAATCTGAAAGACGTTGGCCAATTTAACCCAGGCTTGGCCAGACGACCTCTGGGCCAGCTGGGCACGTACGCACGCACGCACGCACGCACGCACGCACGCACACACACACACACACACACACACACACACACACACACACAGTGCACTGGGCTGTCATCTGTGTCCTGCCATTTTATAAGTGTGGAGTAGAGCTGGCAACCTGTGGGAGCAGCAGGGCTTTGGGGAGGCAGTGGTTCCAGGGTGCTCAGCAAAAACCTAGCAGATGGGATGGTGTGTGTGTGTGTGTGTGTGTGTGTGTGTGTGTGTGTGTGTGTGTGTGTGTGTGTGCCACTGCACCATCGCAGGAACTGGTTTGTCAGAGAAATGCAATTTTGAGCGATCCACAGAATATACTGTGCTACAACAATGATAACAAAAGCAATAATAAAAAATGAATATTAAAAAATAGTATAAAAAAAAGTATACAGAAACCTTCAGCAGTATCCACATCAGTATAGCATAATAAGGGCTAGGCGAAAATAATAAATGATATATTATATGTGTATTAACGCGAGAACAATGGCTTCCATTCTACCATGGCCTGACGTCGAAATAAATTATATATATATAAAGAATATATATTCAAAGATTTGTGCCACATTTTCACGATTTTTCAAAAATAGCAGACCTACAAGCTTGTAGATCGGCTATTTTTCAATAGCTAAAATATAACATAATGCTTAGTTAAAACACCAAAAGGGGTTCCCGTCCAGAATGGGTTAAAATCCATGGGAATAGAAAGTCTGCCGTTTCTATTCACTTGGATTCCCCAATCCCCATGCATCGATGATAGGTTCCAGGAAAGCCCCGCTGTGATTGACCAGTAGTCGCTGTGATTGACAGTTTGAAACTATTCCTAAACCCTAACCCTAAACCTTACCTCAGTAAAAACGACGTTGGTTTGGATTCATAATCACGTGCCACGTACGGCCCACCAACGAGACACAGAGTGCGTAGACACAATATTTTAATCACTACTGAGATGAGATTCAATTTATTGTCAATGTACAGTACAAGTACAGCAGTACAAGTACAGCACAGCGAAAAGTATTTTCGCATCTCACCAATAGTGCAAACAGTCAGCAAGGAGGATACATTAATTACAGTAGTACAGTAGTAACAGTAGTTATTTAAATAAATAATATAAATAATGATAAGAGAAGGAAGAAGAAAAACATGATCTGTCCGTATTGCACGTAGCCCTTATTGCACGTGGCCCAATGCACAGAGTGCTAAACTAAGGTCCAGAGACCACATTCCACAAGTCCAGTGGCCATATCGCACAATTCCACATAGTGCTATAGACTATTGGGGGGAGGGGGGGGCTGACACTGGAGGAGGGAGAGGAGTGGATGAGGAGTTTAGGTAGATGACAGTGGAGGGGAAGAAGCTGTTCCTAAGTCTGCTGGACTTGGAACCAAAGTTCCTAAAACGTCTCCCAGACGGGAGGAGGGCAAACAGTGCATGGGGTGAGAGGGGTCTTTGATGATATTGTGAGCCTTCCTCAGGCACCGACTGTCATATATGGACTTAATGACAGGGAGAGATGTTCCGGTGATGCGTTGGGCAGTTTTCACCACCCTCTGCAGTGCCTTCCGGTCAGAGGCTGTACAGTTTCCGTACCAGACCGTGGTGCAGTACGTGAGGATGCTCTCGATGGCACAGCGGTAGAAATTATCTGAGGAGATAGGTGTTCTTTCCTCAGTCTCCTCAGAAAGAAGAGACGGCATTATTGAGGACCAATTATATGAAGATAAGGTTGAAATTGGGTGCGATCGTCCTTTATATTCACAGTGCGGCACATAGTGAGCTTGCACAGTAGATCTGCTATTTTCTGCGAAAGCCCCCCCCCCCCCCCCCACCCCTGGGGGGGGGCTGTAAGTGGTTCATTGTATGAATAGGATGAAATGGAAGCTGTGCTGCAGGTGCGTGATGTGAGAGAGAACTACTCTATATGGTCTTCCTGTTCTTTTGTATGTGTTTTTATGTCTGAAAATAGACCTACTTCAACCTCTAACTAATGGTGGTGCCTGATCACAGTGGAGGTAACGCACACACACACACGACACACACACACACACACACACACAGTCTCTCTCACACACACGCACGCACACACACAATCACGCGCACATCCGGCTTTGATTGGACCCATGGTGAATGCCATCAAAGCATATTCACGCTCAGAAGTTCACAAATGAAGCTGCCTTCCGTGCTTGCCTTGAAGGAACATCGAAGTGCAGCCAAATCCGCATGGCGATTCTGGGTGTCCTTTGTTTGCACACCACCAACAAATGTATATGCGTCTAACAATTCATAAAACCGTCTGTCCGTCTGTCCATCTACGTGTCTGTCCATCTGTGTGTCTGTCCCGCAAACGGGCTTTTTCCACTGGATCGTATAGTAACTTGGCGACACGTGCGTCACATAAGGGGATCACATATGAGTGCCAAAACCCTGCGACGCCAGATGGCACGGTGGCGTGCGACGTTAAGAATTAGCCTTCCTGGAAGACTTCCGGTATGCAGACGTAGAGGGAGGACGTGCCTCGTAGCTCGCTGCATTATTATTCCCATTTAACGTATTTTTTCTTGTTTTAAATCGCTCTTTCTGATGTGAGTCAGCCGTGTTATGTCCTTGGAGCAGTTTTGGCCAGCCTCGTTTGAAAAGAGGAGTACTATAACAACTAGATTGCAAGACAAGTCGAGATCAGAGCGAGTGGCTAAAGATGGCGAACGGGAGGAGGAAGCTACTGAAGCTAATGCTAGCAAGGAGCTCGATAGCCTCGACCCAGCTACAGCTAAGGCTTTTCACGCAATGACCGAGCATATTACAAAAGCAATCGATGTTAAATTGAGCCCGCTTGTGCAGACAATTGAGACTCTTGTGTCTGGGATACAAAAAGCTGAAACACGACTGGATGAGGTCGAGGAACGTGTGGAGGCAGTCGAAACCGCAACCGTTTCCAATGAGAGCCGTGTGCTGGAGCTCGAGAAACAACTACAGGACACGATGGAACGTTTGGACTCGATGGAGGACAGAAGCCGTCGCGACAATGTCCGTATATACGGGTTAGGTGAGGGGGTGGAGGGGGGCAACCCAGTAAAGTTCTTTGAGACCTGGATACCCCAGATATTGAAGCTGGACACCAAAGCAGGGTCCATTAAACTGGATCGATGTCATCGCCTTGGTCCTAAAATCAACCCAAACCCCATACAACGCGACCGACCTGCGCCTCCCCGTGGTGTTATACTCAAACTACATCACTCTGGGGACAAGAAGAAGGTGATGGATGCGGCGAGACAAGCCATGGAGAAAGGAGAGCAGCCGAAGTTCCAGGGAGCAGTCATCTCTTTCTACCATGATTTCTCACAAGGGACCCTCAAGAAGCGCAAATCCTTTGACGACATCAGAAAGCAGTTAAGAGCAAAGAAGGTGGAATACTAGTCTACACTACACAATGGGGTGCTTCGCATGAAACACAATGGCAAGGTAACATTATGTAACACCCCAGATAAGGCGACTGAGTTTCTCCGCTCCATGTAGTCTAGAGCTCTAGTCCAATGCACACTATTTTATTTTATTTTGTATTTTTTGTATTGGGGACAGATGCCTCTAAGCTAAAACAAGATATCTTATGAGGCAACAGAGCCTTATTTTTCTGTTATTATGATAAATGGGAAATGTATTTTTATTTTTTATGTGAATATTGAAGCGAGCTACAGTTCGGGATAGTTAGCACAACAAACTGGTGCTTTTTGCCCTGTGGGGTTTTATTTTCTCTCTGCTTCTCACTAAGGAAGCTCTGCATCAGGTTTATTTTTTCTGGTGGATGGTTAGTTTTTCTAGACCAATTTTTATATGGGTAGCAGCTAGCGTTAAGAGCACTTTTTATTTTTTCTCAGCTGTTTTAGATTATAGCTTTGTGTGTTTGTGTTTTTGTGTGTTGCTCACTCAGCATGTGGATTGGACACGTTTTTGTTTCACTTTTGGCCAAGCCTACTATTTGGACACTCAAAGAGACTGTGGTGTGGTGCCATTTTAATGTTTATATTGTTTCATTGCCAAGGGGACCTTTTTCCTTTATTTTTCATTATTTATTTTGCCATGACGGATGTCATTAAATAATCTTAAAATATGTTCTTGGAATGTCAGGGGCTTGCATAAACCGGTTAAGCGGAGAACAGTGCTGTCCTTTCTCAAAAAAGAAAATGTTCATGTTGCTTTTTTACAAGAGACTTATTTGGAGGAAAGCAAGGATTTGCTTAAACTTAAACATACCTGGATTGGCGATGTCTTTATGACATCCTTTGCCTCTAGTACTAGAGGAGTTGCTATTTTAGTTAATAAGAATATTTCCTTCAGATCCACACATGTTATAAAAGATAGGGAGGGTAGATATGTTATTAGTAATACTATAATGCATATCTTTTATTTTATTTTATTTTCTATGGAGTTAACCCATCTAAACTTTCAAGCTCCAAACTGCAAATGTGTCCATATTTGTCTCCACCAGGCCGAAGGCATGGGGAGAGAGTATGTTTTGCACTCCGTCCGTCCGTGTGTCCGTGTGTCCGTGTGTCCGTGTGTCCGTGTGTCCGTCCGTGACAAGCTAATCTCGGCCACCGTTAACCCGGTCGATGCCACATTTTGCACACACACTCCCTGGATGCCAACGATGAACCTCTGCCCCAAGATTTCCAGAACGGCCTGTTATAGCGCCACCAGGAGGCCGCTTTGTGCAAAACAAGTTTTTGCACAGTACACCTACAGATTTTGTCCAAAAATCCCGCAAATCGTTACACAGTATCTCCATAGTCATGTGCTCAAGACGGATGTGTCTGATATTTCATATTCCATCCTAATTGGCTAACATTGGCTTTCACATTTTGCAGGATTGGCCTGTTTTGAACAAAAAACCTCAAATCATGAACGCAGCGTGCAATTTCACGTGAAACCTTTCACGCACTTTCCTACTAGGCTGAGGAATATAGCCCACCCATTTCACATTGCCCTGTTATAGCGCCACCAACAGGTGGATTGTGCATGCGTGCCATCAACACGGATCTGCACCATTTCCCATATTCCATCCTGATTGGCAAAGATTGGAACAAACAAACAAAAAACATGTTTATATTACTCCTAAATATTCCTATCCTCCTGGTGGAGACCTGTGCCCAGAAGGGCACTTTTTCTAGTTGTATATTATTTTTGCACTTTTTTTTTTTTTTGGTATAAGTGTATAATTGTGTCCTTTGTTCCACAACACGCCTGAGCTGAGCTGTCTGTTTTTGTTTGTTTGTTTTGTTTTTCCTGTCTTGTCTTTGTCATAAAATGTATAAATCAATAAAAAATATTATTGAAAAAAAAAAAAGAATTAGCCTTCCTATGTATATCACCAGCGCCTCTAATGGCAATGTTTATTTATCGTATCTAAAACACATTGCAAATGATTTTATTCTGATTAGGGCTAGGTTTAGGCATAGCTTTTGTCGTCCCCATGCAGGCAGCGAGGTAGACCACTCGGCCCATTTGGTGAGAACAGTACACTAGAGCTGATGCAGTTCCGCCTGCGTCACAGAAGGGGGCGTAACACACTATGATCCGTTGGGAGAGGGCCGGTCGGCATCGCCCAACCATTCAACCAAACCCATCGTCAATGGTGATGTGCACCAATTATTAACAAAAAGGAAATAGGCCATTGCTGCAGCAAAAGTAATGAACAAACTATACTATAAATACTGGTCAAACACTGGCCAAATTGTCAAGTAAATAAATTACGAAAAATAGCCAATCTCCAATCTCACAACGCCTCACGTTCCATTCATTCATGCATTGGGAGGTGAAGCGGCGAACAGTCAACGCCATGCAGCGTCCTCAGTCACACACCATTCACACACCAATGGTAGCAAGCTAGCACCGACCGACTCATTGGAGGCAATGTGGGGTTCAGTGTTCAGCATCAACGTATTTTACAGTGCAAGAGCAGATGCATGCACGGGAGATGTGGGGCCGCCACCCCACATCTCATCTCAAAGTAATTTGTTCAAAAGGTTGAGAACTACTGGATTGACATCATCTTTTATTCATTCAAATAAGTTACAGATTGCCGCTTTTGCTAACAGGAAAGATTAGACATCGCTGTGGCGCAATTAGCCAGATAACCTTTAAGCGTATTTCACAGCCAAACACGTTTATCAGGAGCCGCAGCTGAAAAGAACAACCTTTTAGTGTCCGAGGCCCACATACCTCGATAGTCGGGGGTCACCTGCCCGACTATAGCCCGATGCACAAGCTCACTGTGCGTAACGGGTGCAAACGTGCCGCGAGTTTGTAAGCCGGGCTATTTTCAGTGTGCAAAGTCACACGTCATACGGATGGAGCATAGATCAGAGCTATAGCCTGACCTTTTGATTCATTGAAGCCAGTGCTCCAACCTCTATTAGCATGTGGTCATGAGGGCACAGTGACACCGTTTCCCATCATTAATCGCCCAGCAGGTTACAGACCCCCCCCCCCCACACACACACACACACACACACACACACACACACACAGAGATAAGTCAATAAGCCATCGTAAGCGCTATGGCTGAAACAGAACACTGGCTAATGAGCTCACTTCAATCAACTCCCGGGATATGGAACTATCCTCTTCAAACACAGCCGTTATACTCTCCCCTCATCCCTGCCCTGCTGCGAGAGACAAATGATACCCCTTCGTAACTGAGAGAGACACATTCTATTACATCGTAACAGTCTTCACCGCAATTCAATAACTCATTTAGACTTGAAGCTGATTCTAAAAGTGCCTTCTAAATTGTAATATGTTTTCTGAAAAACATTTAAAAAAGAGATGTTGATAATACATACTGTACATAGCAACAACTACCCCAAAAGGGGTTCCCGTCTTGAAAGGTTCAAAATAAACTAAAATTAAAAACAACGTTACATAGTGAGGCCTTTAATAGTTCTACTGCGAAACACGCGTTACCCACTATTTAATCAAATATTCTACAACGCTGAGATTGTTTTATTACCTTTAGAGCATACGCTGAAGTATTTGCAGCTTTCAACGACAAAAATCTGTGTTATGATCATCCACACCATTACAATGCGGTACAGGATCCGCCTCTATGAGGCATTGTAGTCCAAACAAACCCTCCGTACACTTACATTGAGCTAAATTTCCCAGAAGCCCAGATGATGACTTGATTTCCGGTTTCGTCATCTCAACGCGACGGCCTCGTCATCAGGTCCCGGATAAATCTGCTGTTTCTTTTTAATTATTTTAAAACAGCGAATTAAACGCATTAAACAAATAGCGGAAATGTCGTATTACGCGCAGTGGAACCCTGGAATAAACAATTAGCGGCCGTCAAACTGTTAAGATAAACATGCGGCCAGAGTCAGTCTTATTACGGGGTCGGCTGAGGTTTGGAGTGTTCAGATTAGCTTCCTCCCCCCCGCGCCCCCCTCTCTATCCATCATCTGCTAAACGGGAGCAGTCGTCTGGCCCGCTCTCTGTCATCGGGGAAATAAAACGTCTTAATTGGAAATTGTGTTTAATTCTCGTATCGGGTTTAAACCTCCTCCCCATCGTCTCGATTGCTTAACCACCTGAGCCCTATTTGATATACGACCGTGTCGTGTGAAAACTGTCACGTCGTGCCACTTAGTGAGCTGGTACATTTTTTTGATAATTTTTTCGATTTATTATTATTATGTGACGTGCCCAAAATAGGGATGTCACATTGAAAGTGATTAAAGGCAAGTGGTTGAAAATAACTACTGTAAGTACTGTACAAGGTATTTGTATATGGTATTTTCAATTGCTTTTACTTCTACTCCACTACATCTCAGATCCAAATTATGTACTTTTACTACACTACATTTATTCTGAAACTTTAGTCACTGGTTACTCTGGTGGATTTTGATTATTATTACAAAACATACAGTAACCACATCAGCCCTACTGTATACATTTCAGCCAATTGAAAATAGCCGATCTACAAGCTCACAATGCGTCGCATCGCAAGCTTGTAGATCTGCTATTTTCAAAAGTTTTGTTTTATACCTACTACATACTATCCACTTGAATTAGAAATGCACCACTATTTAAGAAGACAAGTGTACAGTGTACAGTGTACAGTGTACACTACCGACAGAAAGCTGGTGAGAAAGACTGCTAAGCTTCATTGTAATTAGTAGGGCTTTAAGCAAGTAGTTGACTATTCAACTATAGTCGACTAGTAAATCCACTAGTTGACCTATATATATATATCTTAAGATAAAGGTTTTGACATCAATCCTCAAGTCTGCATTTCTGCCTAAACAATCTGTAGAGGTTTTGTGCAATGCAGATAACACAGTAGCAGTGCTGCTGCTAGTGCTAACTAACTGGTATACGTTAGCTAACAAACCTCTTTTAATGTAAGGAGTCTGTTGTGAATAATGTGATATAATAACGGCAGATTAAAGAGCCTTGATGAATTATGTGGCGCTTTGATGCTGCTAGCTACTGCTATCCTGTGAGCGTGTGCAAATGAATGTGTGGGAGGCTGTGTGTGCGTGTGCGCGTGGATATGTTCTTCTAGTGTGTGTGTGTGTGTGTGTGTGTGTGTGTGTGTGTGTGTGTGTGTGTGTGGACCAGGGTGACATTTGATTTCACAGTGAGCGGTGTAACCACCAGCATCTGGGTCTGCTCTCCTCCAAGTCTAAACATCACATCAGGACATCACATCAGGAGTGTGTGTGTGTGTGTGTGTGTGTGTGTGTGTGTGTGTGTGTGTGTGTGTGTGTGTGTGTGTGTGTGTGTGTGTGCGTGTGTGCGTGTGCACGTGTGCGTGTGCATGACTTTCATTGCTATGCTTGTGTGAAGGCCAAATGCCCTCACAAGTATAGTACAACTATTAGAAGTAGACAATCTTCCTCATAAAATAAACGGTTGATTTGAGCTTTACACACCAGTGGTCCTCGAGGCGGTTCCAGGTGGTCCCCGGCTAAATTAGAGAATGTAGAATAATTGTTATTTTGGTCAACGTTTGCCTGGTATCTCAACTATGGTACCATCAATACTATCTATCAGTTGGATAGAAATCTTATCCAACGGCAACAAAATATTCAAAGTTTTGGGTCTGAGAGGCTAAACCATATCAAATGGAGGTCCGTAGCTTAAATGCCAAATAAATGATGGACCTTGATATGAAATGGGTTGAAAAGCACTGAGTTATAGGTTAAGATGAGACATTCAGGGGGTTGGAGTATGTCTGCTTTATATACTTTGTTACGTGCCGCGTCGTGTCATTCACCAAAAATAGCAGATATACATTGCCAGCTCACATCTGCTATTTATGGCAACAACAAAAAAAATGAATTACAGGTAGATGGCATCGCAAATCCTCACGACAGTAGCAATACTAACGTGTGTGCGACTGTGTGTGTCTGTGTGTGTGTGTGTGTGTGTGTGTGTGTGTGTGTGCTATCTTTACAATGCTCCTCAGCATCGCTGCATATAAAATGTTGCTTGGTCGTCATGGTAACAGGATGCTGTTCATGGCCAGGATTCTGTTCTGCCACAAGGCAGGGAAGGAAGCACTGACGAAAATACCACTGCAGTGTGTGTGTGTGTGTGTGTGTGCGTGCGTGCGTGCGTGCGTGCGTGCGTGCGTGCGTGCGCGTCCAAAAAAGCACTGCCTTTTTTTTGGTCATCTAAAACCATGAGCATCTATTTGAGCATCCTCTCAACCATTCATATTAGCCCTCAGTGGTGTAAAGTAACTAAGTATATTTACTTCATTTGAGTATTTCCATTTACAATTATTTACTTCTACTTCACTACCTCACGGATCCAAATATTGTACTTTTACTCCACTACATTTATTTGTACATTTAGTTACTTTGTAGACTTATATTATTATTATAAAACATATACCACTTAAGCCCTATTATACATTTCGTACATTTGATAATTGCTGATCGATCTACAAGCTCACAATGTGTCGCATCGCGACACGGATGCGACGCAAGTATAGTGGAGTAGCCTTGAGATGTAGTGGAGTAGAATAAAACTATTGAGAATTGGAAGTACTCCAGTGAAGTAAAGAAATACCTCTACATTGTACTCAAGTACATTACTTGAGTATGTGTACATTATATACTTTGCACCACTGTGTCAGTTCCACAGCAGTGTTGATTCCATCGACTAATACTATGACTAAAAATGTCCGTCGCCTTTTTTCACTGATGAAAACTAAATAGAAACGAAGCTATGATGACTAAAACTGAGCTTGTAGATCGGCTGTAAAAAGTGTAAAATCAGCAATTACAACAGCATGAAGGCCCGGCAAAATACATTTTAGTCAACTAAATCAACTGTACATTTAGTCGACTCAAATCTTATGATATTTAGTCGACTAAAACTAGACTAACACTAAAACATTTCAGATGACTAAAATGTGACTAAAACTAAATACATTTGTATTCAAAAGACTAAACTAGACTAAACTAAAATCAAAATTTGCTGCCAACTGTGAGAAACCAAACAGTATATGACCTCATGTTCACAATGAGCCTTGCTACACATTGTGAGCTAACATCACCCTCTGCTGCCAGAGACACTGCAGAGCAGGCACTACATCAAGTTTGGCAGGCTATTGGTGTACTGCTTATTTCAATGTAAACCAGCTTGGTTGGTCTTCCTTGCTAAATGGCAGAATTAAGCATTGGTACTATCATTGTCTTTATAAGGCTGTTTTGCACCAACTGCCTTCTTCACTTGTGTTCTTTAATTCATCAATGAATTGAACACAGAGGATCCGAATGTACTATGGGAGAAAACATAGAAAAAATAGAGTCTGCAACACTGGTATGAAAAACTCAGCTCCACTGGTTTATTTGATTCAACGTTTCGATCCCTTAGGATCTTCTTCAGGAATAGTGTGACAGGGAATGGGTGTGTACCTATATACAGGAAGGGGTACAACTGATTGGCTCTAACGATGGGTTATTGGCAATTAGCCAGTTTCCAATGTCACAATAATAATAATAAACATGACAGGTTTAAATATACACAAATACAAAAATACAACAGGTACAGAATGTGTACACAATATGCAATATTTAAGCACAATAATACACATTGATTTCAGGATAGGACACAAAAAGATTGTCATGGATAACAAAAATCTAATTTGAAATTCCAGATGACTCATTTATTAATTGTTTGGTGTTGAAAATAAAAAAGAGGATAAAGTCCCAAAGCTCCTAGTGAGGAAGCTGAGACCATTACTTTAATTATCACCAATTGTGTCCGATGCTGAGAACAAATGAGGATGAGGACTAGTAGTTCTTCAGGAGGGGCACTCCATCAGAGTACATCATCCGAAAACCTACAGATAAGGAAGAGAACATGTGAGCATGTGAGATACAAATAGTACAACAGGTGAGTGCCTGAACATAATAAAGTGTGGGGCATGCACACTGTACTACTGCAAGAGTTAAAATCATGTTAAAAACCTTCAAGTAAAAAGGGGGATAAATTCACCACAAATGTACTCAAAGGTATACTGGATTGAGAGACTCATAATAAATGTACAATTATAGGAATGGTCTGATGTCGAAAGACTCATTCAAGCCCTTATTAACAGTATTGAGGGTTGACAACCAAAAAGTTTCACGCTGAAGGAGTAGAACATCAATGTCTCCACCCCTAGGTGGCAGTTGGACCCTTTCAATACCAATATACCTCAAGGAGAAATACAATGTTGGGCTTGGTGGAAATGTAGGGCTACAGGATTTTTGAAATTTTTGTTTCTTATGTCACTCCTATGTTCTGAAATTCTGGTTTTAAGGGGTCTTAGAGTTTTGCCTATGTAGGCAAGCCCACACACACACTTAAGCATATAGACCACATTATTTGTCGTACAGCTGATAAAGCCCTTGACTTTGAAAGTCTTGCCTGTATTGGGGTGATTAAATGTATGACATTTAGATGTGAAACCACATTGTGCACATATGCCACACTTGTAATGTGGAATATCAGACAAAAAATGTGTGGGTGTCTCCTGACGTAAATGTGACCTAACCAACAGGTTCTTAAGATTAGGTGGTCTTTTGTAGTCTATGCGAGGAGGGGCAGAGAAGGTTCTTCCTAGGGAGGGATCTGACCTTAAGATTATGCCAGTGCTTTCTGATCGTTGCTTCGAAATGTCTACCTAATGGAGAATACTGTGTATAACAGTTAATTTGTTGGGCTTTATCAGTCTTCTTCTTTGTTTTGAGACAATCTAATTGGGTACATTCACTGAATTTGTCTATGGCAGGTTTGATCCATTCATCTGGGTACCCACGTTGTTCAAAACGATTTTGGAGGTCATTTGCATGTGTAGTGAATGATTGATCTGAGCTGCAGATCCTACGTACCCGTTTGAACTGACCCATAGGGATGCCCTTCTTCAATGGGGTCGGTTGACAACTTTCACCATGCAAGAGGGCATTTCGGTCTGTCGGTTTCCTATACAGATCCATCTTGGTTAGGTCACATTTACGTCAGGAGACACCCACACATTTTTTTGTCTGATATTCCAGATGGCAATTACAAGTGTGGCAGATGTGCACAATGTGGTTTCACATCTAAATGTCATACATTTAATCACCCCACTACAGGCAAGACTTTCAAAGTCAAGGGCTTTATCAGCTGTACGACAAATAATGTGGTCTATATGCTTAAGTGTGTGTGTGGGCTTGCCTACATAGGCAAAACTCTAAGACCCCTTAAAACCAGAATTTCAGAACATAGGAGTGACATAAGAAACAAAAATTTCAAAAATCCTGTAGCCCTACATTTCCACCAAGCCCAACATTGTATTTCCTCCTTGAGGTATATTGGTATTGAAAGGGTCCAACTGCCACCTAGGGGTGGAGACATTGATGTTCTACTCCTTCAGCGTGAAACTTTTTGGATGTCAACCCTCAATACTGTTAATAAGGGCTTGAATGAGTCTTTCGACATCAGACCATTCCTATAATTGTACATTTATTATGAGTCTCTCAATCCAGTATACCTTTGAGTACATTTGTGGTGAATTTATCCCCCTTTTTACTTGAAGGTTTTTAACATGATTTTAACTCTTGCAGTAGTACAGTGTGCATGCCCCACACTTTATTATGTTTAGGCACTCACCTGTTGTACTATTTGTATCTCACATGTTCTCTTCCTTATCTGTAGGTTGTCGGATGATGTACTCTGATGGAGTGCCCCTCCTGAAGAACTACTAGTCCTCATCCTCATTTGTTCTCAGCATCGGACACAATTGGTGATAATTAAAGTAATGGTCTCAGCTTCCTCACTAGGAGCTTTGGGACTTAATACTCTTTTTTATTTTCAACACCAAACAATTAATAAATGAGTCATCTGGAATTTCAAATTAGATTTTTGTTATCCATGACAATCTTTTTGTGTCCTATCCTGAAATCAATGTGTATTATTGTGCTTAAATATTGCATATTGTGTACACATTCTGTACCTGTTGTATTTTTGTATTTGTGTATATTTAAACCTGTCATGTTTATTATTATTATTGTGACATTGGAAACTGGCTAATTGGTTTGGGCTTAGGTGGCATGAGTCACCACCCATCGTTAGAGCCAATCAGTTGTACCCCTTCCTGTATATAGGTACACACCCATTCCCTGTCACACTATTCCTGAAGAAGATCCTAAGGGATCGAAACGTTGAATCAAATAAACCAGTGGAGCTGAGTTTTTCATACCAGTGTTGCAGACTCTATTTTTTCTCTTGTACTGCCTTTTGTCTAGCACCTGGGCTAGAGTGGAGGTGCATGCTCTATTTCCGAATGTACTATGGCCATAGTTTTTGTAAACTACCTAACTCTTGTCACACTAGTGTTTACTGCAATAAGGTATTTCTCCGGTGGAGACGCTGGTGTTTCTTCAGATTACTTGACTGATTGAAACTCTTGTCACACTGTTTACAATGGTAAGGTTTTTCTCCAGTGTGGATATGCTGGTGTGTAATCAGGTGACTTGATACAGTGAAGCGTTTGTCACATTGTTGACAGTGGAAAGGTTTTTCTCCTGTATGGATACGTGGATGTGCCTTCAGAGTAACCTACTGAAACTCTTGTCACACTGTTGACAGTGGTAAGGTTTTTCTCCAGTGTGGGTACGCTGGTGTGTACTCAGGGCACTTAATGCATTGAAGCGTTTGCCACATTGTTTACAAATGAAAGGTTTTTCACCCGTGTGGATACACTGGTGTTCCTTCAGATTATCTAACCTACTGAAATTCTTGTCACACTGTTTACAATGGTAAGGTTTTTCTCCAGTGTGGATACGCTTGTCACACTAGTGTTTACTGCAATAAGGTATTTCTCCGGTGGAGACGCTGGTGTTTCTTCAGATTACTTGACTGATTGAAACTCTTGTCACACTGTTTACAATGGTAAGGTTTTTCTCCAGTGTGGATATGCTGGTGTGTAATCAGGTGACTTGATACAGTGAAGCGTTTGTCACATTGTTGACAGTGGAAAGGTTTTTCTCCTGTATGGATACGTGGATGTGCCTTCAGAGTAACCTACTGAAACTCTTGTCACACTGTTGACAGTGGTAAGGTTTTTCTCCAGTGTGGGTACGCTGGTGTGTACTCAGGGCACTTAATGCATTGAAGCGTTTGCCACATTGTTTACAAATGAAAGGTTTTTCACCCGTGTGGATACGCTGGTGTTCCTTCAGATTATCTAACCTACTGAAATTCTTGTCACACTGTTTACAATGGTAAGGTTTTTCTCCAGTGTGGATACGCTTGTGTGTAATCAGGTGACTTGATAAAGTGAAGCGTTTGTCACATTGTTTACAATGGAAAGGTTTTTCACCCGTGTGGATAAGCTTGTGTACCTTCAGACTATATAACCTTCTGAAACTCTTGTCACACTGTTGACAGTGGAAAGGTTTTTCGCCTGTGTGGATATGCTGGTGTTCCTTCAGATTATCTAACCTACTGAAACTCTTGTCACACTGTTGACAGTGGAAAGGTTTTTCTCCCGTGTGGATACGTTGATGTTCCTTCAGAGTACCTACCCTACTGAAACTCTTGTTACACTGTTTACAGATGTGGGTTTTCTTTTTTCCAGTGTAACTCATCTGATGCGTCTTTACTTCTCCCGCCAGGGCTACATTATTTGTGAACGGTTGATGACTCTGAGATTTTGGTTCATCTGTGTCTCCTTGTTTCTGACAGGCTGACCTCCTCACCAGCATCTGAGTAATCTGTTCAATCTTCGGTATTTGGCAGAGGTTGTTGTGGCTCCCCTCCATGTGTTCATGGACGAAGGTGGAGGCACAGGCATATGGACACTTGGCATGTGAGACCTGAGAGTTTCCTTCCATCATCAAATCTTCTGCTATGACCGACAGGAATGAAGTGGGGACTGGTTGTCCGAGTCTAGAACCCGCTGCAGTGGTGTCCAGTATGAACTTAACCGAGATGTCAGACCCCTGTATAATGCAGATATATCTGGGTTGTAAGTCCAAATATCCTGACTCGTTGGAGTCAATGGAGTCTCTCTTGGTGAAAGCTATAGCTGGTCAAGATAGTTGAAGGTTGAATTGAGAAGTCCGACCTGGCGAATAGCTTAATGCTTGCATATGAAATGAAGGTGTGATGTCCAGTTAGTCCACCCTTTATCTAATGATTGGCTGGATGCTTGTGACATCACACTGATGTCTAAGGTTGTGCAGTATTTCGGTTTCACGGTTTAGTTTAATTATATCAGCATTGCAAAAATATCAGAAACAGCAACTGGCCCACTCTCTGTCATGCATGAACTAAACTCAGTTGATCATGCTGAAATAATCTGATGCGAGACAACGGCTGCGCCTCCACTTCCAATCTATAATTAATTATACGTTGCCGTACTGCGGAGCGCGTGCAGAAAATAGCCGATCTACAAGCTTACAGCGCGTCATCGCGCATTGTTTATGGATGCTTTCATGACTCGTTTCTGTCACATCATAATATACTAATGTAATGGGTAAAATAATCACTGAGATCAACTCGGAGCAGGCAGCCAGGCAACGCTGTTTGCCTGTTCCTGGGGGCTCAATACACTACGGTAGGCAGAGAGGGACAAGACAGGCGAACATGACGGACGATACATTACAATAGCGAAAGGGGCCATCTTGTGGCGATAGACTGTAATAGCAGTCTCTGATTAACAAAATGAAATAATGCGAACGCATGGCCACGTTAAAATTGATTAGACGGTAAAACCGAAAAACTGGGTATTTTGGCAATAGTAAACCGGGGTTTTAAAATGTCCCAAACCGCCCAACCTTACTGATGTCACGATAAGTCAATCCATATCCATATATCCATATATGGAGATTAACATTAGCATGATGTCACCACTAGACCTCTCTGAGTTTGTGATGTCAGACTTAGATAGGTTAGTGGACATGGTGGATTGCTCCATATATGGAGTATCAATATACAGTGCAACTATTGCAACCTATCAAATAAAAATATGACCATACAGTATATGGATTATCAATATTCAGTGGGTAACTATGTTTATGTGGTTGGGAACACATGTGGTTTTATCATTGGCTAAGCTAAGTTTTGGCTAGATCACAGAGCTCTAAACAAACCAGTCCATAGACTTTGCTGCCACATTCATGTAAACACAAACATTGCGTAGCACAAACATTGAAGATGATTGTGAGGACACAAATTCTGATTGGCCGGAATGACATGATGTACGATGATAAGATCTTATTTTATCTTTCAAATGTTTTTATTTTATTTATATTTATGTAATTTCTTCTGGTGTTTCTTCAGAGTACCTGATCGACTGAAACTCTTGTCACACTGTTTGCAATGGTAAGGTTTTTCTCCAGTGTGGATGCGCTTGTGTGTAATCAGGTGACTTGATTCAGTGAAACGTTTGTCACACTGTTGACAGTGGAAAGGCTTTTCTCCTGTATGGATACGTTGATGTTCCTTCAGAGTAGCTAACATTCTGAAACTCTTGTCACACTGTTGACAGTGGTAAGGTTTTTCTCCTGTGTGAATACGCTGGTGTTCCTTCAGATTATCTAACCTACTGAAACTCTTGTCACATTGTTGACAGTGGAAAGGTTTTTCTCCCGTGTGAATACGCTGGTGTCTATTCAGGAGACTTGATATAGTGAAACGTTTGTCACATTGTTCACAGTGGAAGGGTTTTTCTCCAGTGTGGAGACGCTGGTGTGACTTCAGACCTAACCTACTGAAACTCTTGTTACCCTGTTTACAGATGTGGGCTTTATTTTTTCCAGTGTAACTTGGCTGATGCGTCTTTATTTCTCCCGCCAGAGCTACGTTATTGGTGAACGGTTGATGACTGTGAGATGTTGGTTCATCTGTGTCTCCTTGTTTCTGGCTGGTTGCAGAGCCGTTTATTTGCCGACAGGCTGCCCTCCTCAGCAGCCTCTGAGCAATCTGTTCAATCTTCGATCTTTGGCAGAGGTTGTTGTGGCTCCCCTCCATGTGTTCATGGACGAAGGTGGAGGCACACCCGGCCTGAGAGTTTCCTTCCATCATCAAATCTTCTGCTATGAATGGACTCTGTTCAGGAATGAAGTGCGGGGACTTGTTGTCCGAGTCTAAAACCGTCCGCGGTGTTGTTCGGCAAGAACTGAACCGAGATGACTATACCCCTGTATAATGCAGAGATACCTTGGTTGTAAGGCCAAATATCCTGACTTGTTCGAAAGGCGATGGGGTCTCTTGGTGAGAAGTGGCCAAGGTACTTGAAAGTTGAATTGAGATGTCCCACCTGGAAAGAACGTACTGCTTGAATGAAGGTGCGATGTCCACCCTTTATATAATGCTTGGCTGGATGCTCGTGACATCACACTGATGTAATATAATATAAGTCAATTATATCCATATATGGAGTTTTACATTAGCATGTCAGCACTAGACATCTCTGCCGGTTCCATATATGGAGTTTGTGATGTCAAAGAGTATCAATATTCAGTGGTTAACTATTGTGACCTATCAAATAACAATATGCTCATATATGGAGTATCAATATTCAGTGCACTGCAAGCAGCATTCTGGTGTAGTACCCCATCTAGAGACTTCTGCAGGGGTGGCTTCAGGGTCCAGCATTCACTGCCGTATAGGAGAACGGACTCTACTGTTGCATAGAAGAAGCTGAGTTTGGTTTGACGGGGGAGGTTGGAGTTCCATACTCTGGCCATGAGCCTAGGTACTTGAAGTCCTCGACTTCCTTCAGAGCAGTTCCAGATATTATGAGTTGGAGCCTCTACAGCGGTGCCCGTTGGGCACTGTCCTACTTGGAACAATGCAAGTTGGAAATGCATGGCCCACCCAGATAGTATGTCTGTGTCCCTTTTATGAAAAGAGAAGGGAACCCGCACACTCGTATGCTCCAAAAGATAACTTTTATTGACGACGTTTCGAGCCAAGGCTCTTCATCTTGTCAAACTCAAGATGTCAGTGATCCACCCACTTAAATAGACACCCACGGGTCACGTTACTAGTCAGTGGGTGGAACTAACACTACATGGTCATTAGATCAAATACTGAAATATCATTAAAAACAGTGTTACACATTTCTCAAATCCACCACAGTGGAGTAAGACAAAAGGACATCATGATTATTAAAGAATCTAAAACAGTGATTCACATAATCAGGTATTATTAATTAATTAGGCAACAATTCAAATGTATACAGCATACAATAAAGAAATTACAAAAAGTGGCTGATGGGAAAGTCCTCGTTCATTCCCTTTGGGGACATTGTATTTAGGGTATAAATCCAAAAGGATTCACGCTGTAACAATATTCTATTTAGATCCCCTCCTCGCCTGGGGCATTTTACATGTTCAATCCCCTGGTATCTAAGAGTGGCCACAGTGTGTTTTGCGGCCAGAAAATGCATTGCAACCAGGCTTTTTGGATCTTGGTTACGGATGCTGCTTCTATGTTCGGATATGCGTGTCTTTAGAGCCCTGTTGGTCTTGCCAACGTATCCTAGTCCACATGGGCATTTGAATAAGTATATCACATTGTTTGTTGTGCAGATTATGGTGCCCTTGATGTCAAAGTTTTTGCCCGTGAGTGGGTGCGTAAAAGTGTGGCTCTTATTGGTGAAGTTGCATTGTGCGCACCTGCCGCATTTGTAATTGCCATCTGGGATTTTAGTCAGAAAGTTAGAATCTGGCGGGATAGGAGTGAGATCTGATTTTACAGTTTGTCTGATATTAGGAGGACGTTTGTAAACAACCCTAGGTGTTTCTTTAAAAGTATTGGCCAGTTTGGGGTCGCTGCTGAGTATGTACCAATGTTTTTTTATAGCACATTCAAATTATTTTCCCAGGGCTGAGTATTGCACAATGCATAGAGGACCGTTACTTGAGGGGGGGGTCCCGTTTTGATTGAAGAACCTCCTCTTGTGTACGGTCGCTGAATCTGTCGCGTGCCTTTTTTAGCCATTTGTCTGGATAGCCTCTGCTTCTGAAGCGCGCATCTAGGATATCTGCCTGTGTTTTGTAGTCTGCGTCTTCACTACAGAGTCTCCTCATGCGGCTATGTTGACTTATCGGAAGGCTGCGTTTCAGTGGTAGCGGATGGAAGCTGTCAGCTCGGAGCAAGGCATTACTTTCTGTGGGTTTTCTATAGACGTCTGTTTTGAAACCTTTGCCGATGCGTATGTCCAGAAAGCTGATTTCCTTTTTGTCAAAGGTGATAGTGAATTTCAGCTCAATATATGGACCCTTGGCAGGGGCCCTATCCAGAGTCCGGGCAGAGGCCTTTTTGGGGCGGTCCGATGGACTCGACACTGGGCACTGCACCCCCTGTGGTGGGGTGGAACGCGTGTGTCGAATTTGAAGTCGTGAGGTGAATGGTTCTCGAGTTACGTGGATTACACACGTACAGACGTACGTACAGAGATTTGGTGCATTTATAGATATATACTAGGGGACAGTGCCCGTGGGACATGTGGAACATGTGTGCTGAATTTCTTTTCAACTTCAGCTACACAAAGCTATAATTGCACCGTGTAGCTTTGCATCTTTGTATCTTTTGCATATGCCAGTGAGAACGCAGCATTATTGTTTACAATGGAACGGCATTGTATTGTGGACAGAAATGATTATCACACTGTTTACGGTGGTTATGTTTTTTCCCCCCTCTATATGGAGATGACGCTGGTGTGCTTTCATGTGACTTAACTTAACTGACTGAAACTCTCGTCCTCCTCTTCACGTGTCCATGGAGGAAGGTGAAGGCACTCAGAATGAGACCTGAGAGTGTCCTTCCATCATTTGCTATGAATGGACGTTGATGGCAATGAAGTGTATGTCTAGACGTCTGAGATGGACAGTCTGACGGTATATTATCTCTACGTCTCCTGTGCTGTCTCTATTGGACGAAATGGCAGTCTAATTACCATTTCATTTCACCAGAGCTTTGGGCTGATGCCAATAAAACACAAACCTTTGCCATTCAAGCCTAACAACGCCAATTTGCGCCGCTATTACTGGCATTACTGACCTTCCTATCGCACAGGCTGTCTCCTAACACTTAGGATGCTGAAGACGTGCACACGTCTTCTCAAATAAAATCGCGGGGTGACTCAGACCTGTGGACACGTCTTTAGGTCCATATTAATAATAGATAGAACACCTTGCTCGTCCGTCCCGGAGCTGTATTTCTGCACACGCAATAGACCTCCAAGGTACCTCAGCCAATCAGCTGAGCACATCCCATGCTCAATGCTCAATTGCTCATACACACAAACACACAAAGCTGTGCATAGAAGGGGCTATAGCGCCCCATATATATATATATATATATATATCAAATTATTGCGTTACTTAGCTTACTATACTCGGTAACGATGGATGTTGGGAACATTGCAAGTTGTGAATGCATGCCTCACCCGGTTCTGTACCCGTTGTATCCATTGGCAGAGTACCTGTTGTACCTTTACAGTATGTCTATATGGAGATCTCTGTATTTGTCTGCCTGTTGCCTTTATGGCTATACAATGGGGGAAATAACAAATAAGTATTGTCACCTTTTTTCTCAGTACGTTTATTTCCAAAGATGCAATTCATAGGACATTTCTACCAGACATTGGTATTAACTTGAGTAATCCACACATGAAAAGGAATCACAATAACATTCAAATCCATAAATAATAATTATGTGGAAATAAGTGCAATAACACAAGTATTGAACACGCTAACTGAAATTAATGTAATACTTAAGCCTTTGTTTGTAATGACAGCTTCAAGACGCTTCTTGTATGAAGTAACTAATCACCCACACTGCTCAGGTGTGATTTTGGCCCACTCCTCTACACAGATTGTCTTTTAAATCTTGAAGATTTGTTGGTGCCCTCTGTTGAACCCTTTTCTTTAGTTCTTTCCACAAACTTTCAATGGGTGATTGACTGGGCAGGTGATTGACTGGGCCATTCTAACTAGAGCCCGACCGATCCGTCGGTCGCACCGATGTATCGGTCATTTTGGGCGCCGATGTCCGCCATATTGTGACATCGGACATCGGTGTTTATTTAATCCGATGTCCCGATGTTTATAGTCAGTGACATGTTCTCTGTTTGACATGCACATGAACGTTGAAATGCATTTACACGAACTATCCAGCCGAGGGAGATATAACGGGCGCGTTCGGAAATACCACACCGGAGCGCACTCGCCTATTAGTTTGCATTGCACAGTGGGCTCAGTGCACTATTTACGAACGCGCCCAACAACAGACTGTGGACTCAACCCGTAACATGCGCTTCTTCGTTGACTCAATTCCTCTTCCTTGAGTCTGCACCGGTAAAGCCAAAAGGTGTGTATATTTATAATCCACAAATGTTTTTCTCATCAACCTCTCGATTATGGGAACTACCCATAGATCCGAAGTCCAGTTAGTCCGAACATGCACTGCTCCCGTGCTTGCGGTTAGGTTTAGGTTTGCTCCCGTGCTTGCGGTTAGGTTTAGGTTAGGGTTAGAGATAGGGATAGTAATTTCGGAACAATGAACCTTCTGACTAATGACACGGCACCTCGATTATACTGACTGAGGTTAAAGTTATCTATGAATAATGCCTTCCCAAGTTCCCAAAGAGAGTTCTAGACTATATAATAAATAAGCCGAGAAAACCGAGGCGAAAATTTGTCGCATGAGATGGGGGGAAAAGGCCCCCGACCTCCTGGGCTCAGAGGGACTTCCAGGGGCAGAAAACAGTAACAATAATAAGCCCAATGAATTAATGATGCGCTGCGACGCGAGGCTCCTTTTTTCTTTGTGTGCATACTACAATCTTAATCGTCTAGGCAGGATACTTGTACAACGCCAAATAAATAGATATTAACAATTAAGTTTTGTATGAGACGTTAATTCCCCACGCTGTGTGTGCTGAGCAGTGCCACACCAACTTGGTACAAACTTCAGCAGTTCGTTTAGCCAACTAAAACCCCGACATTTTGTTCAACGACAAATACAAAACGCAGCATAACCCTCAAATTACGAGAGTCATATTATCCAGCAAGCAATAGGAATCGATACCTAAAAGCAAACTCAAAGTTTGGCATTATAGTGGCCTCGTTCCTCCGACGGACGAGAAGAAAATGTAATGATCCCATTATTTGTGTAGCAAAACATCAATTTTCTGTTTGTTTGATGACGGTAGCTCAATCCAATCCAAATGGTATTTTCCCCCGCAGTCAACAGCCATAAGAATACACAATCATGACAGTTTGACGTGCCAAACTGTTGTCTGCGCAGTGCGCACATAATTATATCAATTAATATCCCTCATTGAACGTCATGCTAACTGACTTCACGTTATTTTATGACACAAAGTCACAAACACATTTTGCTATTCACTTATTGCACAGCCTATCCATGGCCTCATTCATACCAAGCAACAACTTAACATGAATAAAAAAAATCACACCTGAGGGAAGTGAGCGCCCCTCAAAACCAGAATAAATAATGTCATTGTGTCAAATAAATTACTGTAATGTATGCTATTATTGCAAGGTGCAATTTAGTCATGTGTCATATAGTATTTATTTTTTCCAACCACAGAATTGTATGTACAGAGAAGCTTGCTAAATGGACTTTATGATGTAGTTCGAATGAAATACAATTATTAATTTATTTTATATTATATTATATTTATATTTTATATACATATATATTAATTTATATATTCATCTCGTTATAGATGCCTGGAAGAGGAAAAGAAAGAAAGAAAAGCAAAGTGCAGTGTTTCCTGCAGGAAAAAGCTTTGGCATGGTGCTGGGGGACACTGGGCAGGCACTGGGGAGGCACTGGGAAGGCACTGGGGAGACACTGGGAAGACACTGGGGAGACACTGGGGAGACACTGGGGAGACACTGGGGAGGCACTGGGGAGACACTGGGGAGACACTGGGGAGACACTGGGGAGGAAATCTGCGGGGGAGGCTCTGGGCAGGCACTGGGGAGACACTGGGGAGGCACTGGGGAGACACTGGGGAGACACTGGGGAGACACTGGGAAGACACTGGGGAGACACTGGGGAGACACTGGGGAGGAAATCTGCGGGGGAGGCTCTGGGCAGGCACTGGGGAGACACTGGGGAGGCACTCAGGGGCACACTGGGGAGGCACTGGGGGACACTGGGGAGGCAATGTCAATGTATTATATTGTTAACCTAATTAAAAAAAACGTATTTTGAAGTTTTTAAAATGTATATATATATTTTTTTAAATTACTAAACATCGGTCCAAAACATTGGCATCGTATCGGCATTGGTGGTGTAGTTCCCTCCAAAATCGGTATTGGCATCGGACCCAAAAATATGGCATCGGTCGGGCTCTAATTCTAACACCTTGATCCTCTGAAAACATTTGAGAGTCTCCTTTTCTTTGTGCTTTTGATCGTTGTCCTGCTGGAAGGTCAAGCCACATCTTCATCATCCTGGCAGATGGCAGCAGATTAATCTCAAGAATTTCCCGATACATGGCTCCATTGTCTGCTAGTAGTCTGCTAGTACCTTGACATTGAAGTGAGGGGCGCTAATATATAAAAATCTAACTCATGTTGATTAGGTGATGTAATGGTGATATAAAACAAATGGTGCCAACACAAACATTAAACGCCATTAACAATAAAGAGACAATATGACGTAAACGACACATGACATACATTTTCCCTTCATTGTCAATGCGTTTACTAAACAAACTTTGAACTAAAGACAAACATTAAACCTGTGTATAGGAGGGGCTAGCGTCCCTCAAAAACAACCCCATGCCATGATGTTTCCATGTCCAAACTTCACTGTTGGTATAGTGTTATTCGGGTGATGCGCAGTGCCATTTCTTCTCCAAACATGGTGTGTAAGTATAATGACAGCCAAAGAGTTAAATTTTGCTGTTTAGCAAACTTTAAACGAGCTTCGAGTCGACATGCCTTTTCCTGAAGAATGGAGTCTTCGTAGAGGCCTTGGCGGTCCTTGAGGGAGTTCCAGGGGGTCCCCAGCTAAATGATAGTTAGGAACCAAATGGACCCTTATGGGTCTGTAACTCTGAGGGTCCCAGAGATAGAAATGCCAGTATATGGGGGTCCGTAGCCTAATTCATGTCAAACTTGGGGGGTCCTTGAAATTAAACGGTTTGAGAATCACTGCTTAAAATCTTCTCTTATGGGGTTCCCTGGCATATCTCTTCAAATGGTGAATGCACCACTTGTACCTGCTCCCTCGAGGTCTTTTTGGAGACCTTTCTGAGTGGTCCCTGACTCTTTGAGTACTCTTCTGACCATCCTTCTCACTCACTGGTCAGAAATCTTGCGAGGAGCACCTGTACGCGTCCTGTTGATGGTGAAGTGATGGTTCTTCCACTTGCGGATAATGGCCCCAATGGTGCGTACGGGAATATTCAGATTCTTTGAAATACGTCTGACATTCCAAGCTGATGCTGAGCAACAATCAGGTTGTGAATGTCTTGAGAGAACTCTTATCTTTTACCCATCATGAGATGTTTCTTGTGTGACTGCTTGGTAACAAAACAGTTGTTCTCTTTTATAGCCCAAGAATTTGCACTAGCCCAGCTGATGTTGGTTTGCACAGATAGGAGGTAAACATACTAATTTCTTAGGCAAGGAAAGGCAAGGCACTATATGAAATCACTAAGTATACTGCTTTTTCTTGGTGTGTTCAATAATTTATTTCCTGTGCTATTGCACTTACTTTTTTGTAATTGCTTTACATGTGTGGATTTCCTGAGTTAATAACAATGTCTGGTAAAGAAATCATGTGAATAGCAAATATATTTACTTGGGGAAAAGTTTATTCTTAATTTACCCATTGTATATGGAAATACTTTGATGTCATCAGTAAATGCCCAAATTTAAATGCCCAAGTATTTAAAATGTTGAGCATACAACATATACAAGAAAAGTTTATTTTTTCCCACCCCCATGTTTTTCCTCCTTTCCAATTAGCTGTTTTACAGTGGAACCGCTGTCTTGGGAACAGAATCACTTGTCACACTGTTTACAGTTGTTTCCCCCCCTATGCGTGGAGACGACGACGGTGTGTTCTCATATTACCTAACTGACTGAAACTCTTGTCACAATCTGTGCAGTGGAAAGGTTTTTCTCCTGTGTGGAGACGCTGGCGTGCCCTCAGATTTGTCAGCTGAGAGAAACTCTTGTCACACTGTTTACAGCAATAGGGTCTTTCTCCAGTGTGGATACGCTGGTGTGCCTTCAGAGCAGTTGTCTGGATGAAACTCTTGTCACATTGTTTACAGCAGTAAGGTTTTTCTCCAGTGTGGAGACGCTGGTGTTTCCTCAGGACACTTGATACAGTGAAATGTTTGTCACACTGTTGACAATAGAAAGGTTTTTCTCCAGTATGGATACGCTGGTGTATCCTCAGGGCATCAAGTGCAGTGAAACCTTTTTCACATTTTTGACAGTGGACAGGTTTTTCTCCAGTATGGATACGCTGATGTTTCCTCAGGGAATCAAGTGCAGTGAAACTTTTTTCACATTGTTGACAGTGGAAAGGTTTTTCTCCAGTGTGGACACGCAGGTGTGACTTCAGGTGACCTAACCTACTGAAACTCTTGTCACACTGTTGACAGATGTAGGTTCTTTCCAGTGTAACTCATCGGATGTGTCTTTCCTTGTCCCGCTATAGATACATTCTTGGTTAACTGTTGACTGTAAGAATTTGGTTCATCTGTGTTTCCTTGTTTCTGGCTGGTTACAGAGACGTTTATTTGCGGACAGGCTACTAAAGGGATCTCTCCATTCCTCAGTGTTTGGCAATAGAGGTCGTTGTGGCTCCTCTTCATGTGGTCACGGAGGAAGGTGAAAGCACGGGCATATGAACACTCAGAATATGAGACCTGAGAGTCTCCTTCCATCATCAAATCTTCTGCTACATTGACAACGTCTGTATAGGTCTGGAATAACTGACTGTATATTATCACCAGGTCTCTCTTGCTCTCTCTTGGACAAAGTAGGAGAATAATTACCATTTCATGCCTTATCAGAGCTGACCAGAGCTTTGGGATGATGACAAGTACAACACAAACTGTTACCATTCAAGCCTAACAATGCCAATTTGTGCATGTATTACTGGCATTACTGACCTTCCTATCTGCACACTTAAATGGCACTGGATCCACTTTTCTATTGAAAACGACAAGCTAAAAATCATCATCGTTCTACTCAGGGAGATCAGCAGGAGTTATCCCCAGACCAGGAAATGGTCCCCGATTTGGGCATTGAGCTATATGATGATCTCTGCATTTGTCTGCCTGTTTCCCTTTTATGGCCATATATGGAGATATTTTGACGTCACCAGTAAATGCCCAAATATGGGCATGACTAAACTGCATGCAATTAACCCCTGCTGGTCACCGGTGACACACGTGCCGAGGTTGAAGTCAGTCCGTCGGACGGTTCTCGAGACCTACATTTATGATTAGCAAAAATAATCCATTTAGACACATTCCAGGATGACATCAAGGCGGGAAAACCTTACTGAGACTCTGACTTAACCGTGCGAGAGGGAAGGACGTCACAAATAAATTTACGGAAAATAATAAAAATAACCAAAAAATAAATCATAAGTATTTAAAATGTTGAGCATACAACATAATAAGAAAAGTTATTTTTTTCCCACCCCCCTGTTTTTCCTCCTTTCCAATTAGCTATTTTACAGTGGAACCGCTGTCTTGGGAACAGAATCACTTGTCACACTGTTTACAGTTGTTTCCCCCCCTATGCGTGGAGACGACGGTGGTGTGTTCTCATATTACCTAACTGACTAAAACTTTTATCACAATCTGTGCAGTGGAAAGGTTTTTCTCCTGTGTGGAGACGCTGGTGTGCCCTCAGATTTGTCAGCTGAGAGAAACTCTTGTCACACTGTTTACAGCAATAGGGTCTTTCTCCTGTGTGGATACGCTGGTGTGCCTTCAGAGCAGTTGTCTGGATGAAACTCTTGTCACATTGTTTACAGCAGTAAGGTTTTTCTCCAGTGTGGAGACGCTGGTGTTTCCTCAGGTCACTTGATACAGTGAAACGTTTGTCACACTGTTGACAATAGAAAGGTTTTTCTCCAGTATGGATACGCTGGTGTTTTCTCAGGGCATCAAGTGCAGTAAAACTCTTCTCACACTCTTGACAGTGGTAAGGTTTTTCTCCAGTATGGATACGCTGGTGTTTCCTCAGGTCACTTGATACAGTGAAACGTTTGTCACATTGTTGACAGTGGTAAGGTTTTTCTCCAGTATGGATACGCTGGTGTATCCTCAGGGCATCAAGTGCAGTGAATTTCTTTTCACATTTTTGACAGTGGAAAGGTTTTTCTCCAGTATGGATACGCTGATGTTTCCTCAGGGAATCAAGTGCAGTGAAACTTTTATCACATTGTTGACAGTGGAAAGGTTTTTCTCCAGTGTGGACACGCAGGTGTGACTTCAGGTGACCTAACCTACTGAAACTCTTGTCACACTGTTGACAGATGTAGGTTTTCTTTCCAGTGTAACTCATCGGATGTGTCTTTCCTTGTCCCGCTAGAGATACATTCTTGGTTAACTGTTGACTGTAAGAATTTGGTTCATCTGTGTCTCCTTGTTTCTGGCTGGTTACAGAGACGTTTATTTGCGGACAGGCTACTAAAGGGATCTCTCCATTCCTCAGTGTTTGGCAATAGAGGTCGTTGTGGCTCCTCTTCATGTGGTCACAGAGGAAGGTGAAAGCACGGGCATATGAACACTCAGAATATGAGACCTGAGAGATTCCTTCCATCATCAAATCTTCTGCTACGTTGACAACGTCTGTATAGGTCTGGAATAACTGACTGTAAATTATCACCAGGTCTCTCTTGCTCTCTCTTGGACAAAGTGGCAGAATAATTACCATTTCATGCCTTATAAGAGCTGACCAGAGCTTTGGGATGATGCCAAGTACAACACAAACCGTTACCATTCAAGCCTAACAATGCCAATTTGTGCAGGTGTTACTGGCATTACTGACCTTCCTATCTGCACACTTAAATGCACTGGATCCACTTTTCTATTGCAAACGACAAGCTAAAAATCATTCTACTCAGGGAGTTCTCAGCAGGAGTTAAACCCCAGACCAGGAAATGGTCCCCGATTTGGGCATTGAGCTATATGATGATCTCTGCATTTGTCTGCCTGTTTCCCTTTTATGGCCATATATGGAGATATTTTGACGTCATCAGTAAATGCCCAAATATGGGCATGACTAAACTGCATGCAATTAACCCCTGCTGGTCACCGGTGACACACGTGCCGAGGTTGAAGTCAGTCCGTCGGACGGTTCTCGAGACCTACATTTATGATTAGCATTTAGACACATTCCAGGATGACATCAAGGCGGGAAAACCTTACTGAGACTCTGACTTAACCGCATGCGAGGGAAGGACGTCACAAAGGAAAACATCAATTAGCGGCAAATAATACTTAGACATTTGATTGACTTCAAATATTGAGCCTAGAATGCATACAAGAAAAGTGTATTTCCGCCCCCTATTTTTACTCCTTTGCAATTGTCAACCCTGATGCCCTGATGTGCCGCAAATCAAGCTTGTTTTTCAGCCTGGAAAAGAATACAAATTAAATGGATTCTGACAATCCGTTCCCATAGACCGCTGACCCTAACCCGATGACTTTTCACTTCCGTCTTTTCCCTGTTTACTTTGCACGGCAACCA
Source organism: Protomyctophum parallelum (assembly GCF_964188405.1). Taxonomy (NCBI): domain Eukaryota; kingdom Metazoa; phylum Chordata; class Actinopteri; order Myctophiformes; family Myctophidae; genus Protomyctophum; species Protomyctophum parallelum. Next base: position 17,268,386 of record NC_139705.1, on the reverse strand, counting down.
AAGCGGGTGAAGAACAGGGTTATGAAACGTAATCAATACATTTTTTTTTTTTTAAGAACTCAAAAGACAATCTCTGCGATGAGGGCCAACGGAGCAAAATACGTCAAAAGACAATCTAGGCAGTGGGTGAGTTAACCCATTCAGGACGGGACCACTTTTGGTGTTATAAGCATTTGTTATACTTGAGCTGTTGAAAAATAGCAGATCTACAAGCTCATAGCGTAACGTGGCACTGCTATTTTTTTAAAGAATCGTGTCAATGTGGCACAAATCTTTGGATATTTATTCTTTCACAGCGAATGTTTTTAACTCAAATCTTTGCTTCTGGGGGGTCCCTGGAACAACCTATTTTCAGATGGGGTGGACAATTACATATATTTTTAGGGGTCCTTGACATGAAAATGTCTGAGAACGACTGACATAGCAACATGACTTTTGTCACACTGTTTACGGTCCCCCCCCCCCCCCCCTGTGTGTGTAGAGACAACGCTGTTGTGCACACCGGATAAAGACCTTTCTCAGGTATGGAGATGCTGGTGTGCCTTCAGAGTACTTGTCACAATGTTTACAGTATCCACACTGGTTGTTCTCCAGTGTGGATACGCAGGTGTTTCTGTAAACTACTTAACTCAATGAACTCTTATCTTGTCACACTGTTTACAGCAATAAGGTCTTTCTTTCTCTGGTGGAGACGCTGGTGTTTCTTCAGATTACTTGACTGATTAAAACTCTTGTCACACTGTTTACAATGGTAAGGTTTTTCCCCAGTGTGGATACGCTGGTGTATAATCAGGTGACTTGATAAAGTGAAACGTTTGTCACATTGTTGACAGTGGAAACGTTTTTCTCCCGTGTGGATACGTTGATGTTCCTTCAGAGTACCTAACCTACTGAAACTCTTGTCACACTGTTGACAATGGAAAGGTTTTTCTCCAGTGTGGATACACTGGTGTTTCTTCAGATTACATGATACAGTGAAACGTTTGTCACATTGTTTACAGTGGAAAGGTTTTTCTCCTGTGTGGATACGCTGGTGTTTCCTCAAGGAATCAAGTGCAGTAAAACTCTTGTCACACTGTTGACAGCGGTAAGGTTTTTCTCCAGTGTGGATATGCTGGTGTTTCTTCAGATTACATGATACAGTAAAACGTTTGTCACACTGTTGACAGTGGTAAGGTTTTTCTCCAGTGTGGATACGCTGGTGTTTCCTCAGGTCACTTGATACAGTGAAGCGTTTGTCACATTGTTTACATTGGAAAGGTTTTTCTCCAGTGTGGATACGCCGGTGTTTGCTAAGATTACTTGATGCAGTGAAATGTTTGCCACAGTGTTGACAGATGTGGACTTTCTTTCCAGTGTAACTCAGCTGTTGTGTCTGTCCTTCTCCCGCCAGAGCTACTTTCTTGGTTAACTCAGGGTGACTGTTAGATTTTGGTTCATCTGTGTCTCCTTGTTTCTGACTGGTTACAGAGCCGTTTTTTTGCTGACAGGCTGCTGAGGGAGTCTGTTCAATATCCAGTGTTTGGCAGTAGAGGTTGTTGTGGCTCTTCTTCATGGGTTCATGGACGAAGGTGAACACTTGTCCAACAGATGGACACTCAGCATGTGAGTCCTGAGAGTCTCCTTCCATCATCAAATCTCCTGCTATGGATGGACGTTGACAATAATAGCAGGAAAGTGGGGACTGGTTGTCCGAGTATAGAACCTGCAGCAGTGGTGTCGGGTAAGAACTTAAGCGAGATGTCTGGACCCCTGTATAATGCAGAGATACTTTGGTTGTAGATCCCTGTATAATGCAGAGATAACTGGGTTGTAAGGCCAAATATCCTGACTTGTACGGAAGGCGATGGAGTCTCTCTTGGTGAGAGCTGGTCAAGGTACTTGAAGGTTGAAGTGGCAACTGGCAAGGAGCATAGTAAATAGTGCAGTAAAAAGTGAAGCTCGGATGGCCACCGGTTTTATAATGCTTGGCTGGATGCTCATGACATCTCACTGATGTCACGATAATTCAGTTATATCCATACATGGAGTTTTACATTAGCATGATGTCAGAACTATAGACCTCTCTGCTGGTTCCATATATGGAGCTCTAGATCAACCACACCCAAATATGGACTTTGTGATGTCAGACTTAGATTAGTGGACATGGATAGCTCTATATATGCAGTAGAACAATATTCAGTGGGTAACTATGGTGACCTATCAAATATCCATATGACCATATATAGAGTATCAATATTCACTGGGTAACTATGGCGACTAGTGGTTTACTGATATAGTAACTGCATTCTCCAAATTAGAGCTCTTCACGGGTCCTAAAATCTGTAATTTATCTGTGACATTTTACAGATTCTGACCCGTTCCAAAAACATTTTCAAATAGGAAACCAAGCCCGGATGGATCTGTGACTATTTAGTCCGATTCCGATCCTATATTATATCAGACATTCCGAGAGACCCGACCCAGGCAGGCTTTATGAAAATCATAAATGTGGACTTTATGAAATGATATAGCGGACATATTGACCCAATACCATTTTAATATTAAAGCGAGAGAGAGAGAGAGAGAGAGAGGGGGGGTGGAGAGGGGGAGAGAGAGAGAGAGAGAGAGAGAGAGAGAGAGAGAGAGGGAGAGAGAGAGAGGGGGGGGGAGAGAGAGAGGAGAGAGAGAGAGGGGGGGGGGTGAGAGAGAGAGAGAGAGAGAGAGAGGGAGGGAGAGAGACGCCCCGTTTGGAACCTCTGCAGGGTGAGAGGGCTATATACTCGTCTCTTCTCGTCTCCTCAGCGTGCGTGCATTTAAAATTAAGCAAACGGATCATTTGTTTTTTACACAATCATCAGAGTTTTGGCAGATGCATTTGCCTGTCTTGGCTGAATGGAATATTAACAAGGCGCCACACTCAATGCACTTATAACAGCACCTACTTTGTTCTCTTCTTTGTCCACGGTTTGTACGAAGTGGGGCCATGCACGAGAGTTGCCATGGTTGCTTTAACTTTCTTATATTAATTTGCTTTGAGCTTTGCTTTCACCTCGTTGAGGTCAACACTGTTGTCGGGATCCATATTATGTAGAATTGCACACCGGCTTCAGCGCTGGAATTGGGGTGGGGAGGGTGCTCCAGCACCCCCTGCTGGTGGAGAGGAGAATTTTTTGACATGTCTATCAGAGCGTGCTGAATTCAGAATGCACAGCGAGTGAGTTGACAGATAGACACAACATGACGAGACAGCAAAAACCTATTGTAGTTTTACTTTCACCTGCACCAGGTTTAAAGAAATCTAACCCAAACAACAACACAATAAGAGTCACATACTGTTATTATGATTAACTCAGTTAACTAGGTCCTAAATAAGTCATTATTAGGCCAATTATACCCGAATAAGACCCGAAATTCTTCCCTCCCACCCTTCAGCTCCCCCTGGTATAAATACCTTCCTGCGCCACTGCACACCGGTGTTTTTAGATCAGCCCGTCCTGGCTTGCCTTGCATGGTACGCATGTGCATTTCGTAGTACTGCTGACCCTAAACCAGCATAACCATCACACAGTAACATAGCCGTCCATGTCACTGCTACACTAACCTGATCCTAAGTCAGCCTAAATTATCACACAAGTTAAACAGATTCAGTTTGTGGTGTTCTGACACCAAGCAGGTGGGGGGAACCGCAAAAAGCCGCCCAGAGGCATGTTTATTGGGGCTACAGCCGTAACAAACCTCACTCAGCCCCTCACGCAGCCCCTCCAACCTGAAGGGTGGCGTGAGAGTAGTGTTTATTTTATTGTTGCCCAGACCTACAACCCACCCTGACCCCCACCTAAGTACATTCTGTGCCTACAACAATTAAAATTGTAATGTGATGTGATGTCTCCGCCCCCCCTCCCTCTCTGTCAATACCCCCACCCCAACTCTGCCTTCCCCGCCCAATGCCCCACCCCCCTATCCTTTTTCTCTTCTTCTGATGTAAAGAGAAGTTATAAACTTGATTCTGATTCTGACAAAATTGACATCTTATGACGTTAGCGCACCCTCGCAGCACATGGTAGAGTGGACTAGTGAGACAAAGCAGTACCCAGCAGGGATGTGTGCACATGCACTTCGACCCACTTGTGTACCGTGTGTTGTGTGTGTGTGTGTGTGGGGGGGGGGGGGGGGGGGTCTGTATGACTTAACATCTTTCTCACTCTCCTTCCACTTCCCTGCCTCCTGTCATCCCTCCATCATAGTCACCTCCAGAGGTGGCCCCGCTCCCCGAGGGACACCTGCAAGGCATGAAGAAGGTATATATACTAGCACTCGTGCTAACACACTGTAAACGATGCATCTACAAGTTGTACAATTGTGCAATGAGCAATGTGATTATGTCCATATCAAATAAATAAACATAAACATATTTTTGTCCTGCACCCGTCGACATTTTTGAGATGTGCGTGCTTCCCGTTTGGATGTTCTCACACCTGCAAGGCATCACACTCCTTCATTCCCAGGCCGGACAGACGTGGGGCCCAGGGTGGCTCCCTCTCCCTCACATGTATGACTTAACATCTTTCTCTCTCTGCTTCCACTTCCCTGCCTCCATCATCGTCACCTCCAGAGGTCCAGCCTGTGCTCCCCACTCCCTGAGGGACACCTGCAAGGCGTCACACTCATTCAGCCCCAGGCCGGAGAGACGTGGGGACAGACGTGTCTCTCTCTCTCTCTCTCTCTCTCTCTCTCTCGTGTGTGTGTGTGTGTGTGTGTGTGCAAAACCCCTCACATCCGCCAATGGGTGTGTGCTGCGGATGTGCGTCACAACCCTGACCTTTTACAATCTAGGTGTTGCGTCGCACAGCCGCAACTCGGTGGGGGAGGAGTCGGACGAGGAGTGGGTGGAGGAGCACATCGAGAGGGAGGCACAACCGCCACCTGCCCCCATCGAGCAGGCAGCACTGCTGGCCATTTTGACCCTGCAGACCTCATCGTGTTAGACTTGGACCATCGCCAAAAGGTAGGTTCTCCTCCACTACCACCACCAGTGCATCATATAACTAGAAAGGTCGCAATTAAAAGAAATTGCAAACTGTGGTTACCGCAGTGGCTTACATATGCCCCTCCCACTAATATTGCCAGCCAATTACAATGTCTCGTCACCCCTGCGATCATGCGTAAGTAATTCGGAGGGGATTTATCCCCAAAAATCATGTTTTTGCGACAAACGGTTACATTTCTCGCATTTGCGGCGCCCCCTATGGATGAAAATAGAATTGCTTTTGGTACTTGGTTGATTAAACCACCCCGGACATGTGATTCAAATTTGGGATGGATTGGACATTCCGTTCGTGATTTATCTTCGGACGACGATTACGGCCGAACGATATGCACTACCAAAATCCTGCCGATGGTGTTTTAATCGGATAGGTCCAGAGATCATGTGTGCCGATTTGTGTGAGATTTGGACAAAATCTGTAGAAGGAGCAGCAAAAAGTGTATTTTGGATAAAATTAAAAATGGCGGAAAATCTATCATGACGCAAATGGGCGTGGCCTATATGGGGAGATGTGTCATGACCCAAGGAATCCAGGGGAAAAAATATTATAAGTTAATTAATTTTAGTAATTATTATGAAAGTTACAAGTTTTGTAACTATAGTGCTTACAGTCTCAGAGGAAAAAATACTTGAATGTGATTTTTTGCATTTTCCCATTCATGTCAATGGGGAAATTTAATTCACTAATAAATTCACATCAATTAAACTATAGAACATTTCCCTTAACAAAATACAAGCACACCATTCCCGATGAAGCCGGTCAATTTGAGATATGGCTCAAGTGCGTGCTGTGGGAGAAGTAGTGCGTCAAACAAAAGGTTACTCTAGTGGAATAATAATAAAGTGTTACAATTCCAATAGTCTGGTTGCCCACACTAATAAAAATCCTTATTGATTTAGTTTTGCCTTGTTTTGTTTGGTGCGAGATTTAATTGTCCAGAGTGGTTTTGGTCTCATCTATTTATCTTCTTCATCACTGTTGGCCTAAAGACATTGAAAGGAAGCGAGCACATTTAGCTGTCTCTGCAAGATATGCATGTGTATTAATCAGCACATGCTGGAGGCACACTTTAGATAGAGTTAATTTTACTCTGAGAGATTGAAAATAAAGCTATAACTAGAACTGCACTCTGTCGAGTGCCTACTTGCTTGTTGCACACTAGTAGGCCATAAATGGCCTACTAGTGCGCAAGCAGAGCGTGCAAGTACTGTAGACCGCTACAAACTTTCAAATCTCAGCCTCTCTGTGAAGGAACGTTTGCAATATTTAAATATTAGGTTTAGCTTTTTGCTACGTACCTTGCTTTTGGAGGAGAAAAAGTTGTATTTTGAAGTATGGTAATGATTACTTATGCCTGTTATAGCAGTGGTGTCAGATTACATACATGTATACATAGGGGCATTACCTTTAGTCCACCCGACACTGAAACATGTCATCGTTACGTCACCATCGATAACCAATTATACCCTGGCATTGGTACATATATTCATCACGTCATATGCTCATATGTCTATATACTGTATGTGTATATGTCTATATGTATGTATATGTAATTTCTGAGTGATTAGTGGTATAATGTGGTTACTCGGGTGGTTTGATGCGTATGCCCCTGACACTGAAACATATCATCATTACGTCACCATCGTAAACCAATTATACCCTGGCATTGGTACATAATCTTCATCACATCATGGGACATCCGCGGAAAACATACCTGCACGGTCTGCTTCCGTATGTCCGGGGCCAGCATATGACGTCATATCATATGCATTCTAAGGGACATTGGGTACATATCTTCATCACGTCATGGGACATATGCTTCGTAGCATGACGGAAAACATACCTGCACAGTCAGCTTCGTGCCAGCATATGACGTCATATCATATGCTGGCCCCGGACATACGCATCCTAGCACCTGACTGATAACATTACTTGCACGCTCTGCTTGCGCAAGTAACTAAGAGTTAAATGAACACTGGATTTGACTGCAGAAGTGCATCTCAGTAATTGTTGAGGGGCGCTAGCCACTAGTGGCACTAGCCACTAGTTCAATGTTTGTTTTGTCATTGACAATGAAGGAAACATTTACGTCATAATGTGCTTAATTACGTCATATTGTCTCTTTATTGTTAATGATGTTTAATGTTTGTTTTACATCACTATTACATCACCTAATCAAAGCAACATGAGTTAGACTTTAATATATTAGCGCCCCTCACTTCACACGGGTGTGATTTATATATATATATATATATATATATATATATATATATATATATATATATAGACCAGGGGAAACTTCCTTAGTAGGGACTGCACACTCCAGACACGCTCAGGACAAGATTATTTTTGCTTCATTATTGCTCGCACGACGCGGTTCGCCGTGTAGACTTCGTCAGGTGCTTTGCATACACAGGTGTGATTTTCACCGTCATTTATAGTGAACCCATGATCAGAATACTCTGCCCCCATATGTGGCTATGCAAAAGTAGTACATATAGAAATGTATCAAAGTGGGCAGGTAAAGAATGCAAGAAATTTAATAAAACATGTGACAGACAAAAATAAAATACCATATTAACAAGAAACCCATTGTGTAGTGTAAACTCAAGATGTGCGTACACACAAAAATGTATTTACATATTCATATTCAACATGACACTTCAGTGAATTAATCTCAGGTTGTTCAATACTCGCTTTATAAAGGAGGAGTTTAAATCTAGGCTTTCATTAAGGCCATGTTGCTCCATTGAATTTAATGTGACAATCCAGAAACTTTCACGCTGCAGCAGGAGCTTTTTAAAGTCACCACCTCTAGGTGGCAACGTGACCTTTTCCATCCTGTGGCTGCAGAGCCATGGCCCCTCTCTTTATTGAGAGAGTGCTTAATTTTATATTCCTGTCCTGTGTGTGGATGATAGAATACTTTAGTATGCTATCATCCACAACATGGATTATGCATTATATGGCTCTGCAGCCACCCTCAAATTCATGGGGATCTAAAAGGTCACGTTGCCACCTAGAGGTGGTGGCTTTAAAAAGTCAAATTTTCACATTGAATTCAGTGGAGCCACATGGCCTTATAGTTTTAGGGCTCCATTTTCGTTTGATCATTCTAAATACACAATTTTGGGATTTAGCAGTGGAGAAGAAAAAGCACAACCTTGGCTAACTTTATAGAACAAAGCAGAGATCCGGGCACACTTGATGTAAAAGGAAGAAATCTTTATTGAACCGACATGTTTCGACCTATACGGTCTTCATCAGGGCTAACAAAACACAAAGTGACAAACTCATTAAATAGGGCTGGAGACAGGTGGGGACCAGTCCAGCAATTGCAATTAACCACTTGGAAGCAAGATCACGTGGTTCAACTCATTACATCGTTATTACATAGGAACAATCAGGCAATCAGTAAGTAGAAAAAAGGAAAAGAGGACACCCATCAAACGAAAAAGTACACTTAAAGCTATATAAATACATACATTGAGAGGCTACACCATTAAAAACAGATATAAATGCAAAATAATCTACATGTATACATCGGAGGACACAGACAATAGTGATAGTAGCAAAGGTTAATATAGAGCCCAAATTAACCTATAAAAAGCACATGAAGTCTATGTCCTCATTCAGGCCAGGCGGGGTAATTGCATCCAGGGTGTAGCCTCGATACCCAGGCTTTCATTTCGTCATTTCGAAAGATGAAAGCCTGGAAAAAGCCGTGGGCTGAACCAGTCTAAAAGTGGGAGTCAACCCTTCTGCGTAGGCGTCGCTCTAAATTATGTGACGTAGCGCTGCACTAGGGGGGAGAGGAGGGGCCGGGGGTGACGGACAGATCGATGAGATCCAATCAGGGTGCGCGTTTTTCTGAGCCGCGGCCCTCCCATCTAGGCCAGAAATGTCTCTGCTTAGGTCAGGCTATCCAGGGTGTGAATCCAGAATGTTTCTCTCTGGTTCAGTCTCCTGATGCCATCACCCCCCCTGGTGAGGGGTTTGATATATTCAATTCCTGTGATTCTCAACAAAGTATCATTATTGTCATGACACTGAGTAAAATGTCTGGCTATAGGGTAATTAACATTATTAATTTGAATGGCATATTTATGCTCAGCCAGGCGGTCTCTTAGGCGGCGCTTGGTTCTGCCTATATAAAAAACATCAGGGCAGGCACATGTAAGACGATAGACCACATGTGTGGTACTACAATTAACAAAATCATTGATTTTATACATCTTCTGTGTTTTGAGGTCTGAAAAGGTTTTAACCTGAAGTACATTAGAGCAATGAGGACAATTCATACGGTCCCTATGGGTTTGTGAAGCCAAGCCATGTCTTTTTGTCAGGAGGAAGGTAACTGTAAACCAATGTGTCCCTTATTCTGGGAGCTCTCCTAAATGAAAAGATGGGAGGTTCAGGAAACGCACTGCGGAGGGATGGGTCACTTTATATAATAGACCAGTTGGATCTGATGATATTCTGTATACGTGAGGCAGCAGTGCTGTTATTGGGAGACAAAAAGGTGCGGGGTTTACTATGGTTAGTACGCTTCCTTTTTACCAGAAGCTCAGGACGGTGCCTTATTGCGTGCAGCACACGAAATATTAGTGGGTTTATAGCCCCTCTCCCTAAAGCGGTTGCCCATATCTGCTGCCTTAGTATCAAAGTCCGTAATCCTTGAAATTGTCCAAAAGGGATATTTTAATTAGGTGTGGCGGGTGAAAAGAACAGTGTGTTCCTTGAAATCTCCTTCCTATAAATCGTTGTGTGAAGGTTTCCCAAGTCATCTTTGTAAATGGTCAAATCAAGGAAATTAAAGGTCTGCTGCGAGTATTCAATAGTAAGTCTGATATTTTCATTCAAAGAATGAGTATGGAATTGTAGGAGTTGTCTCAGACCCAGCTTTGCAGACAATACAATCTGCTTCTCATTGGTCACGACAAAGATTACTTTTTTTTTTAGAGGTACCAAACACATTCTATTCACCACAGGCAGTGTGGTGGTCAGAGTCTCTCTGTGGGGTTTTAGGAGGGCACAGATTGTTAGGAAAGAGATTGGTCTGATTGGAGCTTAAGCCAATGTTTATTGTTACTGGGTGAAAGGGAAAGTTCTTGGAGGTCTGCCCAGTCTGGATTACTTCTTACAGGTGGTAAGTAGGTAGGTGTGTGTGTGTGTGTGTGTGTGTGTGTGTGTGTGTGTGTGTGTGTGTGTGTGTGTGTGTGTGTGTGTGTGTGTGTGTGTGTGTGTGTGTGTGTGTGTGTGTGTGTGTGTGTGTGTGTGTGTGTGTGTGTGTGTGTGATGTAACTATGGTCAGTTACATCATGGCCAGCGATCCACAGGAGGGAAAAAGCGGAGATACTATATAAGGACCAGCTCAAAACATCACTGAAGAGCTGTGGAATACAGCACACCCAGCTGGAAAGCTCTGTCTCAGAACGCACCTTATGGAGGCAGCTCTGCCATACTGGACTGCAGCGTTTTGAAGAAGAGAGGAGTACAGCAAGGGAAAGGAAACGCCAGGGGAGGAAGATGATCACTGCAGCCAAGGCCACAACTAACACTGACTTCATATGCCCCCACTGCAATAAAACATGTGGCGCTCGGATTGGACTTCACAGTCACCTCAAAACTCACCAGTAGAAGAAGTAGAAGTCATCATCGGATACGATGGACTACCATAAGCAAGTAAGTGTGTGTGTGTGTGTGTGTGTGTGTGTGTGTGTGGGGGTGTGTGTGTGTGTGTGTGTGTGTGTGTGTGTGTGTGTGTGTGTGTGTGTGTGTGTGTGTGTGTGTGTGTGTGTGTGTGTGTGTGTGTGTGTGTGTGTGTGTGCGCGTGTGCGTGCGTGCGTGGGTGCGTGCGTGCGTGCATGCATGCAAGCGCGTGCGTGCATGCATGCATGCGCGTGCGCCAAATTAGCCCGTCGGGCTGTGGCCCAGGGGTCCTTGGCTCTCAGGGGCCCTTCGGGCCAAATAATAAAAAAGAAGATAAAAAATGTAATAAGAATTCTGAAAAATACCGGCCCAGGGACCCTCGTGGGGGTTAATCTGTGCGTGCGATTTATCTGGTCAAGAGGTTTGGTGATGTGTAGAGGAGTGTTAGGCAAGAGGAACTGGCCTGCCAGAGATGATATCTGGCCTGGCAAATCATTTAGTAAATAGTTTACAATATGTGACAGTCTTACATAATGGCTACTATAGTATACTCAAAGAGGGGTCTGGGGACCCCCAGGGTTCCTTGGTTGGTGAACCCCTGGACCATAACGTCCAAATAGAGAATCTACCCCCACCTGAACAATTCCTTTATCTATGTTCAGAGTGGATTGATTGATTGATTGATTAATTTGTTTATTAGTCAAAAATGTAAACAGCACGATGTACAGTCAGACATTCAGACAAAAAGGATAACACAAAAATGTCTCTGGGACTTATATCCATAATAACAGGGAGCTGTTTCATACATATCTAAGAGACCTTGAAATCCTATGAAAGAGCTTCTTTATCTCAGTCTGTCTCCAGATGTTCTGCTTGAACCATGTCACGTATATGTGGCTCTCATGCTGAAAACATGTTGAAAACAATGACACTATTCTGTGTATTAACAACTCATATATGCACGTTTTCACTGACGCAATATTAATCCACAAGATAAGGCACATGTGTTTATATTGAATATGACTCGAGTATACATATGCATGCTATAACACAATGTAGCCTTGTTGTCACCTGCAAAGATGTTGCTAGTGTCAGCTGTATATAGACAGCCTTTGTTTCGCGTGACATTCTTATTTTATTGCCACTGCAGGGTTCAGGTTGTGACATAGCCCTATAGTGACAAAACTACTTTGACCGGCACTCAGTCAGAACTGTGGCTTACAAGATAGGCTAAAGTACAATATAGCTATTGCTCCTGTCTTCACGGATCAAGCTGAGCCAGACGCCCTCGACCTTTCTTATCTGTGGGCTGTGAGCGGAGATAACGGAAACGGGGTGGGCGAGAAGAAGACAGCAATGTGGTTTGTTTTTCTGCGAGAGCTCTCGGGATGAAGGGGAAGACTTCTTCCACCACCAGCCTCCGGGTGAGGCTACCCGCGTTCGTCCTGGTCACAGAGGTGCTCTTCCTCTCCCTCTACTATGCCTTCGTCACGTACGACGAGCATACGGACGCCAAGCTTCAGAGCAACGAGACCGACCCCATGGCCAACGCCGTGTACAGAGACTACCCCTTCTTCGTTGACATACAGGTAGGTAGTGGATGGGTTGTTGGGACGATGTGGAAATTACACGCATTGCCAGATTTATAAGAGTTGAGGCCTCTCCTGGGCTACAGTAATTTTTGAGGCTCTTAATTGGCGTTTGTTTTTGCAGAAATGTTTTTGGGGGAGAGGCAAAAACACGCTAAAACTAAATGACTAAACACAAATCTCACTTGAATTGGATTGTAATACTTTACCATTGCATATCATTAAAAAAAGGAGAAAAGGGGGGGGGGGGGGGGGGGCTCTGGGCTGCAGCCCACCCTAGCCCAGTGGTAAATCTGGCTCTGATTTCACGTCACATTTATTGTGGCAAACATAATTGCAATATGATAATCAAAATATGCTTAAAACTTAAAATGCCACTTTTTTTAACCCCAGCATTCCTATTCGTTGTAAGCTTGTAGATCTGCTATTTCTGGCTTATCAATTGTGACCAGATTTGACTGATCACCCCATAGCGATGATTTGATTGGTTGAGCAAAGTACATATTGAGGCTAAAAGTGAGGGCAGAAAAGTGAAAACGCCAAATGTGATTGGCCGGATCATTCCGATCATTCATTTGTGATGATTTGATTGGCTGAGCACGGAATGTGATGTACAGTGATGTATGATGATAAGAGCGCCCCTCACTTTTTTTTTTATCACGATAAACGATAAAACATCGATCATGGACCCATTGCACCTCTGACACACAGGTCATGATATTCCTCGGCTTCGGGTGCCTGCTGGCCTTCTTCCGTCTGTACGGCTTCGGGGGGATCGTGTTCAACTTCCTGACGGCCACGTTCGCCACCCAGTGGGCCGTCCTGGTGCAGGGCTACTTTCAGTTCAGAGGCGAGGAGGACGGCAAGATCCACCTGGGCGTGGTCAACCTCATCAATGCAGAGTTTGCGTGCGCCGTGGTGCTGATCTCCTTTGGCGCTGTGCTGGGGAAGACCAGTCCCATTCAGCTGCTGGTCATGGCTCTCCTGGAGGTGCCCGTGTTCGCGCTCACAGGTTACCCCTGTAAATAACATAAGAGAGACCCTACGGTTGTGCCGTTTGTGATACAGGCTTGTAAACATCTGGAAACCCCTTAGGCCTACTTGGATTGCAAAATAGGATAGGAGAGACCTGTGCCGTTTGTAAAATTAGCTATAAGAGAGACCCTATACGAGTGTGCTACTGTGCTGTTTGTATGTGGAACAAGCTTCAAATTTCTTTCTTGTTTTCCTAAACCCCCCTCCCCCCCTTTTTCCTCTTCTTCCCTTTCTTTGTTTTCTTGGAATAAAATATCCCGAGGGGAACTATGCACTTTGCACAAAAACGGCACCAAACCACTTTTTTACTTGTAAACCTGTGATGTGATAATAACGATGATTCTTCACAGAATGGGCCGTGCTGAAGTACCTGAAGATCAACGACGCTGGAGGCTCCATCCTGATCCACCTGTTCGCCTGCTACTTCGGCCTGGGCGTGACATTCGTGCTGTACAGGTATAGGGGTGGGCGATATCATGATAAATATCGTTGAGACGATACAATGTCTCCACAATATGCATTTTCAGAGATATCGTACATATTGTGATACAGTGAATGCACATTCTATGATTTGCAGTTCTATACCTTAATTTATACTTCTGTAGAGCGCCAGTTTTGTTCGCCAAAAATAATAAGTATTTTGGTCTAAAATGGTCTCTTACTCTTTGTCTTTCAGTAATTTTTTATCAGCTATTTGCTTCAGAATGCACATTGAGAGTCATCTCTGACGATAATAGATCGTCAGAGATGACTCAATGCGTATCCTTCGCAAATGTCTGATTAAATAACCAGGGTTATTGCATAACCTCCAGTTTTTGTTACCTTGTAGGTGGTTGTACTGTTAAGAAACCATAAAAAATATTGTGATAATATCGTGTATCGTGATACTGCTTGACAAAATACCACCCCTATGTACAGGCCCGGTCTGAATGAGGGCCACGCCAAGGAGTGCACGAGCTACCGCTCGGACATTCTGTCCGTGGTGGGCACCCTGTTCCTGTGGGTGTTCTGGCCCTCCTTCAACTCGGCGCTGGCGCTGAAGGGGGACGACCAGCACCGCGCCATCCTGCACACCTTCATCGCGCTCAGCGCCTCCACGCTCACCGCCTTCGCCCTCTCCGCCGCGCTGAACCGCGACGGCAGGCTCAGCATGGCGGACGTGCAGAACGTGACGCTGGCCGGCGGGGTGACGGTGGGCGCCTCCGTGGACATGATGATATCCCCAGCGGGCGCGTACGCCCTGGGCATGCTGGGCTGCACCGCCTGCATGCTGGGATACAGGTAATGTAGTTAATTGATTCATCGTTAAGAAATTCTTCAATTAAATGTAACGGTTAACAATTAATCTAAAGTTTCTGCGGTTCTATCATTGGGCGGTTTTCTGTGAATCTAATGCTGTCCGCATGATGCACATGGCCGAGGAACGCACATTAGTCCGGGAGCTGTGGGGCTGAATGTAGTTTCGTCAGATAAAGTTTCTTTCTCAACTGATTCTTGTAGCTTGGGGTCACCACTCACGAATTCAAGAGGGTGCCCAGTGATATCCCTTGGGCAGATTTAGTAACCCCTTAATGCCTGAAATACTAACAAATCCCTGAAAATAAAGTTTTATGGTATTTCATGCAAATTACTTCATGGTCTAAATTCATCAAATTTGCTTTCTACATGTGTTTATGAATGTGGATAGGCACAAAGTATTAGATTTATGATGAATGCATTATTAACTAGAAAAAGTGCCCTTCTGGGCACAGGTCTCCACCAGGATTTCTTCCTCAGCCTAGTGGGAATATGCGTGCACAGTTTCATCGCAATCGGACGCTGCGTTGAGGAGTTGTGGCGATTTGTACAAAGCGGGCTACTCCTGAAAACTGTAGGAGCCAATCGTGGCCAATCAGGATGGAATATGAGAAATCAAACAAACCTGTCTTGATCACATGACTATGGAGATCATGTGTACCGATTTGCGTGAAATTTGGATAAAATCTGAAGGAGTAATAATAGAAAATGTGTTTTACATATGTCGGCCTCCTGGTGGCGCTATAAAGAGCAGATGTGAAAAATTCCAGGCAAAGGTTTTTCCTTGGCCTCTAGGGAGTTGGCATACAAAGTTATCCACAGATCCGTGCAGTTAGAGGTAAAACACTTTTCGGCCAGTTATAGCGCCACCTTGAGGCTGAGTTGAAATTGTTCATGTGGCATTTCGTCCTCGGCCTAGTGGGAATGTGGGTGCACAATTTCACGGAAATCACGCGATGTGTTCATGATTTGCAGCATTCTGTTTGAAACTGAGCACTCCTGTGAACTTTGGAAGCCAATCTTAACCAATCAGGATGGAGTCTGAGAAATCTGAAAGACCGGTTTCGTTGAATGGCTCTAGAGAGACTGTGTACCAATTTGCGTGATGTTTGGACAAAATCTGTAGGTGTACTGTGCAAAAACTTGTTTTGCACAAAGCGGCCTCCTGGTGGCGCTATAACAGGCCGTTCTGGAAAGTTTGGGGCAGAGGTTCATCGTTGGCATCCAGGGAGTGTGTGTGCAAAATTTGGCATCGACTGGGTTAACGGTGGCCGAGATTAGCTGCTCACGGACACACACACACACGGACGGACGGACACACGGACGGACACACGGACGGACGGAGTGCAAAACATACTCTCCCCCCATGCCTTCGGCCTGGTGGAGACAATTAATGCAAACCCCCACATCCCATAAAATATATCGTTTGAGATCTAAAGTCATCAATTTAGCTTTCTAGAGTGTTTATCCATGAATGTGGACAATTGGACATTTTTAGATACCACCACCACCACACCTCCTTTCCTATGAATTAACTAACTTATTTACTTTATTACACTTATTACTATTACTATTACTTAATTAACACACTTTATAATTGCACAAATGTCATCTGGGGCAGGTCTTTAGGTAGATTGGTAGGGCTCAGTGACCTGATAGATCTGTCTTTTTCCATCCAAACTACTCTCGTCTCATGCGCGTGAAAGATGCCCATCAACATTTTTTATTTTATTTTTTAAGATATTTTTTTGCGGCTTACGCCTTTTATTGATTTTTGAAGGGACAGACAGTAGGCTGACAGGAAACGGGAGAGAGATGGGGGGATGACATGCAGTAAAGGCCGTGTCGGGTCCGGGAGTCGAACCCGCGGCACACTGCGACTGGATTACCAGTCCGGTGCCCAGACCGTTACGCTACGGCCTGGGCCGCCCATCAACATTTTGCCAAAAATTGGGGGATCTACATTCTCAAGTACCACAGACGAAAAACAGTCTAAGTCCAAAATTCATTCTAACCCCTCCACGAAAAGGCCTCGTTGTCCTGACCCTGTATCTATCATTTATACATTATGGATAAATAGTGTGGACTTAGACTGTTTTTCGTCTGTGGCATTTATTAATCTGTTGGTGGTAGTGCAGCTGGTTTGAAGTACATGCATGACCTTTCCTATTCTTTTCTCCCAGACTAGTAGGCTGGGAGGTCCAGATGGCACTTGCCTGGAATGCCTAGCACAAGATGAGGAGAGTGTGGAAATCAGACCTCAAAAGGTGGCTGTTTGTAGCTACAGTGAGTGGAGTCAGTGTTGCCATATGGGGACAATACATTGATCCTCATAGTACAGCTGGAAAGGGACCTGGATGGAGTCTGTTTCCAATGAAATGAGAACACAGCCTTCTGGGCTAGAAACATTGTTGATTGGAAGAGATATAATGATAGGACATGGACTTTCTAGCTGACTGACCTGATATTGTAATCACAGTAGACCTATCTCGAAGATTAGGTAGACATCACTGTCTGACACGTATGTGGTTGACATCAGCTGGATGGTCCAAAGGTCTGATCCATCAATGACAGTGACAGCTGCATCAGCAGCATTCCTCCCGACCTCAGGTGACATCTTCTGAATTACTTACACTCAGATCAATCACTTATTTCAATGTATTTAAAGAATAGATTTTCACTCATCTTCTAGCACTGTGCTCATGCTTCTAATCTTTTTTTTCTTTTTTTTTAATCTATTTATGGGTTGAATCAGTGGGGTGAGAGCGGCTATCTTTGGGAGAGCTTTTGTTCTGTTTGTCTGTATGGATGTACTGTTGTATTGTTTGTGTACTGTATGTATTGTATGTACTGTTCATCTGTGTTGAGGACCCCCTCTAAAATGAGATGATGCATCCCAAGGGCCTTATCCTTTCAATAAAGGTATATACATTTGCATTCCATCCTCTGTGAACATGGCAGTTAAGACTGGTGCTCATAGACAAGGGCGTCCTCCACATGAACATCACAGTCACTAGACTGGAGTACCGTTGAATAGATAGAATTTAGGTCATACACTTTGGAGTGTATCATTTGAATGGATTTGGCTGTTGTTGCCACCATCTTCACTTTAGATGGGATGGTCTTGTAAAATACCTTTAACCATGGTCTTTTCGAAATCTTGCAAGATTGTGTCTACATTGACAACTGGTGTGATGACCACATGTATGAATACATCTTGGAGAAAGTAATGAAATCTCATAATGCTATTTTTGGGGAAATGTTCGGTGGATGTTTGGTGCAAGATGCAGATTTGATACATTTGACTTGATTATTGTGCATACAATCTCATTCTCAAAAGATATATTTTATGGCATGTTGGGGTTTTCAGGGATGAAGGGGTTAATAATATGCATTAATAAATCATGCATCACACATTTTATACATTGTGCATCTCCACAAACACTGTAGAAATTTGAAAGAAAGTTGAGTATTTTGAGTGAAATACCATAAAACTCTATTTTGGGTGGATTCGGGCATTAAGGGGCAAATAACGAAAAATACCCAAGAGATATCACCGGGCACCCTCTGCTACAAGAATCAGACGAAACCACGTTCAGCCAAAAATCACCCATTGGTTCCCGGACTACATGTGGGCCGGTTAAAAAAAAGGTCCCACCCTTAGCGCGTTCATGTGTTTGGGCCCAACACTATTGGAATCCATCCCAGAATGCACTCTGTTCCTACCCGGAAGGAGGAGTGAAATCGCCTCATGCGCTTTTGAGCAACTTAATGCAAGTGGATGGAAGGAGAACTCGGTTGCCATCTCTATTCATATATACTCTAAGGTCCCACCCCACCTTGGTAGCAGGAGAAACATCTCTGCTTTTACCTGTGATGTGACAGACAAGCCACATTTCATTACATTATATTCCTCATAC
This sequence comes from Protomyctophum parallelum, assembly GCF_964188405.1. Classification (NCBI taxonomy): domain Eukaryota; kingdom Metazoa; phylum Chordata; class Actinopteri; order Myctophiformes; family Myctophidae; genus Protomyctophum; species Protomyctophum parallelum. Next base: position 17,249,867 of record NC_139705.1, on the reverse strand, counting down.
AAAGATGCCATTGCCTGGCCCTGTATCGCAAATGGTCAAATACAAATTAGATTAAGGAATATAATATGCCTTTATATATTCTTTCTGTATATCAGCAAAATGTGGATTAGACATTGAGGGAAATTAAGATTCTCAGATATATATATATATATTTTTTAAATGCCGCTTTTCAACTATCGACCGATAAGGTTTATCAATTATCAATGAATGAATTTCACTAGTTGGAAGAAACACACCATTGTGGAAGGTTTAAAGGTTTTTATTGAATGAGAGAATGAAGTGATGAGGAGGAGTGTGACGATGAGGAGGAGAGCGGGGCGTGGGTTCCGGGGGGTTCGCCGACCCTGAAGTATTTGGGGAAGGGGTCGTGTGGCGGTCAGCCCGCGGCACACGTGGGGCGTGATCGCGTGGCGGTCAGCCCGCGGTACGCTTGGAGGCGTGATCCCCCCGTGGGAACTGTAAGGGAGGGAGGAGGTGAGGAGAGATGGAGGAGATGGAGCAGTGGAGATGCTGCTGGTCTTGAGGTGGTGATGGGGATGGTGGCGGGATACGAAAAGCATAGAGGATGCTGGGTTGTCTGAGGTGGGTATAAGAAGGCTCAGGTAGATTGACGTGGAGGGCGGAGGATGGCGTGAGGGTATGGTCAAGGTGTGTTTCTCCGCCTCCTGAACATCAGTTGTTCCAACTCCATTTCACTAGTTGGAAGAAACACACCATTGTGGAAGGTTTAAAGGTTTTTATTGAATGAGAGAATGAAGTGATGAGGAGGAGTGTGATGATGAGGAGGAGAGCGGGGCGTGGGTTCCGGGGTGTTCGCCGACCCTGAAGTCTTTGGGGAAGGGGTCGTGTGGCGGTCAGCCCGCGGCACACGTGGGGCATGATCGCGTGGCGGTCAGCCCGCGGTACGCTTGGAGGCGTGATCCCCAAAAAGGACTACGGGGGCGACTACTAGGCCAGGTAGATGTGGGTCTGCTTGATGTCGTGGAGGGAGGAGCGGATGTAGGTCAGGTATGCCTGGGAAGACCATCTACCTAGCAGGCGGACGGTGTGGTCCTGGAGGCCTCGGCTGGCGGCTGTGGAGGCGGCGCCGATGCGGAAGGAGTGGCCGCGGGGTAGCCTGAGATGGTGAGGATTTGGCGGAGGTGGAGGAGGAACCAGCCACGGGTAGCGACGGTTCCGTGTTCGTCGGTGAAGAGGGGGTCCGGGGGGAGAGCGTGCTGGGATTGTCTGAGGCGGACGTGGTTGGCCAGGGATTCGAAAGGACTGGTGGGAGAGTTGAGGCGGAAGAAGTAGATGGGGATTGGGCGATGCTGGGAGGTCTTGCTTCGTTTCAGGGTGTAGACCAGTGTGTCGTGGTCGTGGGAAGTTATGTCGGAGAGGCAGGGGTGGATTGCGGTGTCGAAGTTCCGGTTGGCGGCTGTGAACTCCGAGCAGCGGAGGAAGCCGTAGAAGGCGAGGAGGAACATGGATTCGAGGGTGTAGTTGAGGGTTTGGTTGGCGTAGCCGGATCTGATGGTTTGGATGCAGGAGGCCAGGATTTCTATGGTGAGGGGGAGGCGCCGAGGGGGGAGTCGTGGTTCGCCGCGCTGTAGGCCTTTGAGTTGGAGAAGGATTTGGGGGTGCTGAGTGAAGGGATGGGGTGAACCGGTTAGGAGTTTGGTGAAGAAACTGATCCCGCAGAGGTAGACTCGGATTGTGGAGGAACGGGTGGAGAGGGCAGAGGCGCTGTGGCTGATGTAGGCGGAGAGGGAGAGGAGATCGAGGGAAGGGAAGGGTATAGGTTGTGGCGGAGATGGAAGGACTGGAAGTTGATCCAAGCTGTCCGGTAGGATGAGAGGGTGGAGTCTGCTATGCTCAGCAGGACGGATTGCTGGGACTGGAGGATGAGGTGGTGGAGAGGATGCTCTAGGGGAAGGTGATGTCGGAAAATGGAGGGACTGGGATCGGAGTGTGGTGCCAAGGTCTTGAATTTCTGAAAGAGAAAGCGGGAAAGGGAGTCAGCGATGGCGTTGTGGTGGCCGGGGACATGGGCAGCGCGGAGGAGAAACTGGTGGGTGACGGAGAGCCAGGTTAGGCGGCGCAGGAGGGACATGACGGGGAGAGAGGAGCAGCGGCCTTTATTTATGATTTGTACGACGGCCTGGTTGTCGGTGTGGATGAGGACACTCTTGCTGGTCCACTCTGTGCCCCACAGGGCTGCGGCGACAACTATAGGGTAAAGTTCGTAGAGGGTAGAGGATCGCCGGGCCAGGGGGAGGAGAACCACCTTCCGGCGTAGTAGCCGCCGAAGCCTACTGAGGTATCTGTGTATAGTTGGAGGTCTTCGGGGGAGGAGACGAAGTCATTATAAAAGAAGGTGATGCCGTTCCAGTTGGAGAGGAGGAGGTGCCAGAGGCGCAGCTCCATTTGGCAGGGGGAGTCGAGCGTGACTTGGTGGTGAAGGGAAGGGACTGAGGTGGAGAGGTGGAGGAGGTTGGAGATGAAGGAGCGGCCTTGGGGGATGATGCGCATGGCGTAGTTCAGATGGCCGAGTAGGGAAAGGAGCTGTTGCTTGCTGCACTGGGGGAGGTCCATGTAGTTGGAGAGGAGGAGGGTGATGCGGTTGAGCTTGTCGGGGGGCAGGGAGGCTTGGAGTGAGACAGTGTCCAGAGTGATGCCTAGGAATTCGAGGGAGGTGGAAGGGCCCTCGGTCTTCTCTAGGGCGAGGGGGACGCCGAGGTCGTTGAAAAGGGAGGTGAGTGTGGTGAGGCCGGAAGCGGGGGGTGCGTGAGGGGGAGTGACGACGAGGAAGTCGTCTAGCAGGTGGGTGACGTAGGGGAGCTTGCAGTTATTGAGGAGGATCCAGCAGAGGGCTTCGGCGAGGGTGTCAAACAGCTTTGGGCTGCTCCTGCAGCCGAAGGTGAGGCGGACGGCGAAGTAGTAGGCGTCCTGCCAGAAGACCCCAAAAAGATGCCAGCTGTCGGGGTGGAGGGGGAGGACTTTAAAAGCTGCGGTGACGTCGGCTTTGGCCAGCTGGGCGCCTTGGCCGGCGAGTCGGATGAGGTTTATGGCGCCATCTATGGTGGCGTATTGCATGGAGAATGGGGGGCTGGGGATGAGGCTGTTGATGCTGGGGGTGGAGGTGCCATGGGGGGAGGAGAGGTCGAGGATGATCCTCTTTTTTCCGGAGTATTTCCGGGTGGCGATGCCGAGGGGGCTGATGCGGTAGATGGGGAATGGTGGGGTGGAAAATGGGCCGATCATGAAACAGTTTTTGACTTCTTTTGTGAGCAGGGTGGTGACGGAGTCGGGGTCGGTGATGGCGGACTGGAGGTTTTGGCAGATGTGGCTGTTGGTGGGGAGGGTGATGAGGCCGGGGGAGAAGCCGTAATTCAGGCCTCCGAGGAGGAAGCAGGCGGTTGCGGGGTCTGGGTGGCGTGAAAGTGCGGCGGCCAGGGCGGGGATGTTGATGGGGGTGGAGAGGTGCCGGAGTAGTCAGCTGGGTCTGGAGGGATTGGTGGGGTGTTGGGGGCAGGAGGGGCGGGCATGGGCGCCCCCGCAGTGGGTGCATACGTGGAGCATCCTGCAGACGGAAGCGGAGCACCCTATGCCGTTGAAATTGTTGCAAATGGCCTCGGTGCCGCAGTAGAGGACTGGGCGGCCACGTACGTCAGTTGATTGTTTGGAAGCTGGGTATTGGGGGGGTCGTTGCGGGGGCGGGGCGCCGATGGCGAGGAGGGGGGGAAGACTGGAAGCTGGTTTGGTGGTGGGTTTGGTGGTGGGTTTGGCAGCGGCGTGGACGTGCTGACTGGCGGCAGGGTACTGGCTGGTGGCGGGGGTGCGGGTGGCGGCGTGGACGCACTGGCTGGCGGGGTGGGTGGGGTTGCCGCACAGGTTGCAGGCGATGGCGAGCCTTCCTGCGAATATCCGGCAGTAGAGTTCCAGGTCTAGTTGACCCCAGTATGTGGCGGTGTTGAGCTGGTGGAGCCTTGCTGCGGCGGTGGCAGAGAACTGGCGGTGGTACTCTAGGAAGAGTGAGCCGCCGAACCTCACGGCTAGGTCTAGGATGGTGGTGTGGTAGTCGTCCAGCTCCTGGCGCCGGGCTGGGTAGGTGGAGCAGATGACATCTCTGTAGAGTGAAAATGCCAGGCCGAACTCGGCGACGGTGAGGATGGCGGAGCGTGAAGGGGTGGGGTTGCGGAGTTGGATGGAGAGGTCTCCGCACTCAATTAGGCAGGACTCTGAGTTGGTGGTGGAGGGACGGAGGAGGGTGGCCAGGTCAATGTCATTACCTAAGAGAATCTGGTTCCGGAGGGCGGCGCCGATGTTCTGGGGGTTTCTTGCTGGGGCATTGGGCGGGACGACTGCTGGGGTTGCTGTGGAGAGAGAGAAATTGGGAGGACGGGGGGGGAGAGGGTAGGAGGGGTCGGAAAGGACGCTGGGGAGAACCAGCGTAGGGTGGTAGGTAGCCGGGAGGTGAGGGTAGGCGGGGTGAGCCTGTGGGAAGGCAGGAGAAGCCAGGGGGACGGTGGGTGGAGCCTCGGCAGGAGAAGCCATGAGGTGAGTGGGGGGGAACCTCGGCAGGAGAAGCCATGAGGTGGGCGGGGGGAACCTCGGCAGGAGAAGCCATGAGGGGGGCGGGGGGAACCTTGGCAGGAGAAGCCATGAGGGGGGGAGGGGGAGCCTGGGAGGGCGGGTAGGCTGGGAGAGCCTGTGGGAAGGCCTGGATCAAAGCAGCCACGAGAGTGGCGATGGATGGGGGGAGTTTGAGTGGGGGGGGGTGCGGGCTGCGCGGTGGAGGAGGACGAGAGGGAGGAGGTCAAGAGGGAAAGGAGGGACGTGAGAGTGTGGGGGGCAGGCACTGAGGTGGGGGGGTTTGGGGGGGTCTGGCTGATTGGAGGGATTGTGATGGCAGGAGGGAGGGGGGTGGTTGAGCTGGTTGGAATTGTGCCAACACTGGAGGTGGGGGGGGGGGAGAGAGGTTGGGATGACGCGGGACCGCTTGGACCGGCGGGTGACGTAATCGGTGGTGGCCGCGCTGGGAGCGCGCCTCGTGACATCATCGGTGGGCGCCGTGTTTGAGGAAGTTGAGGGAGTTGCGGTTTTGTTGTTGTCGGTGCTGTCGCAGAAGAGTTTAAACAAGCCCGCCTTGTTGGTGGAGCGGACAAACGGAACGTTGAGCAAGCGGAGCTGCTTGTGAAGTCCTACTAGGTGAGCCGCTGGTTTTCGTGTTGCTGTTTTTTTTTTCTGTTGCTTGTATGTGTACGTGCGTGTGGTGTGTACGAGCATACGAAAAGCATAGAGGATGCTGGGTTGTCTGAGGCGGGTATAAGAAGGCTCAGGTAGATTGACATGGAGGGCGGAGGATGGCGTGAGGGTATGGTCAAGGTGTGTTTCTCCGCCTCCTGAACATCAGTTGTTCCAACTCCATTAATCGAAAATTCCCATCCTTAACACAGGTACCTGAGCCCGTTCTTGGCCCGGCGCGCCAGGATCCAAGACCAGTGCGGCATACACAACCTGCACGGCCTCACAGGACTAATATCGTGCGCCGCGGGGATCTGCGCCATCCTGACGGCCTCGGAGGAGGTTTACGGCCCCAGCATGTACGAGATCTTCAGTCACAGAGCGCCCGTGGCGGGTGACCCCAAGCTGCTGGAACTGCAGAAGCTGATCCCCGGTCTGCGGGCGGGCTTGGGGAGGACCGCCCAGGAGCAGGCTCTCTACCAGCTGGCGGCCGTGGCTTCGACCATAGCCGCGTCTGCGCTGGGAGGCGTCCTGACGGGCCTGGTGCTCAAGCTGCCCTACCTGGCGTCGCCGCCCGACGAGCTGTGCTTCGATGACGAGCTGTTTTTCGACGTCCCGCCCGACTACTATTCGCCGGTTAATTTCAAAAGCACAGTCACGACGGAGGATTCTGCTATAACAAAACTGATGTGATGTGCATCGTCACTGCTGCTGCCTTATGCCGCTGAGTGATACTGTATGTATGTTAACATGAATGATGTATTTTACCTTCGATTTGATCATAATACTTTAGTTAACTAGGATAAGATAATACCTTAATTAAGCCCCAAGTCAGGTACTTAACAACTTTTTTGAGTAGCTTATATATTTTATTGATAACATTGTGATCACACTGTATTATGTACAAGAGACTAGTCTCAAGAATCTGGTCTACACATTTACAGTCACTGACCAAGAGTCAGAAGTAGTCGTCTACTGCAGCTTCATATTATAACGGTGCGTTCAGACTTTAATATGTATATTTGCCTCAGTTCGCCCGACGGCTCCCGTTCGCGTAACTAACGTTTTTGCATTGACTTTGTATGTAATACTAATCGCGCCGCTCTAACCATCCAAGTCTGAACGCAGCTTTAGAGTCACTGTCGGTACAAGTGTAGCCTCGGCCGGGAGGCGAACATGGGACCTCGTATCAACAAGGTGCGTACATTACCAGTCGACTAAAGAGTCAGGCCCGATGGGCAAGCAGCAAAATACATTTTTGGATCGGGACGCCAATTCTATCCAATCAGGAAAGAGAACTCACACAGTATAGGCCTACACAGGATAAACAAGTGAAATTGGATGTGACGACACAAAGAAATGGACCACTAGCAAATTGAAGCTGATAAATGGGCATACTCTTTTCTGAGTGGCTGAAATTTGGCAACCCACCTGAAACTGTATTTTTCTAATTTTAAATGTATTTTCAGTTTAACAAGAAGCTGGGGAGATGGGGAGACCCTATGCTGATCAAAGACTAACATATTATCATCATCTGTAAGATGGCTGTCACTCATCTGTCTGTTTATTATACTTTTCTAAAGACAGTAGGATATACATGCAGTAATTGCACTATGACCTTTGTCCGCTTATTAAGATGTTTGACCCCTTGCTAAAACACAGTGAATCTACTACGCACAGCTAAAAAACCTATTTCACACTAAAATTCCAAGAATCTGCTAATAATATCCGTTCAACCTGGAACATCATCAATCAACTTCTCAATAGAAAAAAATCAACCCCTGCACTCCCTTCACATTTTGAGTGACAGTAAAGTTCTAAACGATCCGTATGACATTTCATGTGGTTTTAATATATATTTTTTGCACGGGGGCACGGTGGCACAGTTGGTAGTGCTGTCGCCTCACAGCTGGAAGGTCCTGGGTTCGATTCCCGCTCGGGGCACTGTGGGTGCTGGTGGCGTGTTTCCTCCTCCGTGTCATCAGTGCCCATACCCGAAGGCGGGGTTGGCAAAAGGGCCTTTCTGTGTGGAGTTTGCATGTTCTCCCCGTGTCCCCTAGAGTAGGTACCCTCACAAAAACATGCAGTAATCCTGGTCTCTAAACTGCCTCCCCCTGGCCAGCTGGGATGCCTGATGGAGGGGAAAGGAACTGGTTGGAATAACGTGCTCCTTCCACGCGCTATGTCCAACCAGGAAAACTCCCCCCTGTCAGGTGTAAAGGAGCAACTTGGACACTCAAGCATGAAGGAAGCATGAGTTAAGTCCGTTGCTCTCCCTAGGTTGGCGGAGGGTGTGTAGAGCCCAGGATCATATCACAAGATGATTGACACAGGGGTGAAAAATGGGTTACAAAATCGTGGGACAAAAAATATAAATTATTTAAAAAATATATTTTTTTTTTTGCCAATGTAGGTGCCTCACTGTGAAATCAAATTAAGGAGACTGAGCAAAGCCCACTTTACATGTCTGGTTGCTTTTCTGCTATTGGGCATTTCACGCCACCTAGTGTTCCTGAGGTGTTGGAATTAATGGCTGACCTAAAAGTATAAGCTGCAGGTCATGACGAAATCTTTACAAAGCTTTACAAACTATTGCCCCAATATCAATGTTGCCCTGTTTTTCAAAGGTCTTAGAGAAACTAGTATATAAACATATCTCATCACATCTAGAAAATCTGAAAATCCTTTATGAACACCAGTACGTCTTCAGAAAGCAACGTTCCTCTTACATGGCTTTACTGCAACTTGTTGATCATAAAGCCAGAGATAGAAGAATGGGTTTGCCTTGGGTACATTTCTGGAATTATAGAATGCCTTTGATACAGTCAATTATGATATATTGTTAAAGAAAATGAAGTAGGTTACTATTTCCAAGGTCACATTCTAAAATGGCTTCAGAGTTATGTATTTGTTCGAGAACAATATGTTTCCATAAATGGTATAGTTTCAGGCAGGACGACGCTAAGTTATCCTTAAATACAAAAAAGTCTCATTTCATTCTCTTTGGTGGAAAAAACTAAAAATATTGTACAGATACTTGTAAAATCACTATTAATGATACTGAGATATCTCAAGTCTCCTCTATAAAATTCTTATGAGTTTTAGTGGATGAGAAACTCGGCTGGAAAGAACACATCAATCTAGATTGCCAACAAAGTTTCTAGATCACTTGGTGTCATCAGACAAATTAGTGGTCTGGTCAATCAAAACTGTTTGCTTACTTTATATTTTAGCTTGATTTACCCACATTTATTGCAATATGGTCTGATCTGGCCAGCACTTATGTCTATTCACACAGTTTACCTAGGCTGGTTGTTAGAACTGCTACTTTATCAAAACGACTCGATCACTCTGCTCCACTTCAAAATGCTCAATTTACTTACTGTTTTCCAGATTAACACTTACAAGCTTAAACATACACCCAACTCCATCCCAGGGCCTTTTAGTAATTACTTTCAAACTAATTCTCAAGTCCACAAATACAAAACTAGACAGGCTACTCACCTCCATCCCCCTCTTTATCGTACTAGTCATGGTCAGTTTTCTATTAGATACAGAGGTACTACACTTTGGGACCAATATTCTACTGGTTTACAACTTTCTTCTCTGAACTTGTTTAAGAACAAACTGAAGGTTGTCCCATGTCTTAGATTATCAAGTATATTTGAATCATGTTGTAGACTTTTTTTTATATATTTTTTATATACTGCAATCTTGTTGATATCTTGTTATAATGTCTTTATTGTATTTTATATAGGTAGAGGCCTCGTATAAGCCCACAGGGCTTCTTGCCTCCTCCTGGCACTTTCCCTTTTTATTTTCATGCTTTAATGTATTGCTCTATACTGTGCTCAAATCAAATCAAATCAAGCCAGTGGGAAAAGGAGAAATGCTGCTATATCTTAATCTTAATATACCAAGATTATATGCACAATGCACATGTATAGACTACATACATTTGATGATGCTCTTGAATATATTTTATTCCCTCCTTGCTCTATTTTGCACTCTCTTCCTTTCTTTAATATTTTTAAATCATTATTCTACTGTTATTATCTGTGCTGCTGCATTGTCTGAAGGAAGCCAAACCAAAATAGGTTTTACTCTTATATACCTGTACACAAGATTTAACAATAAAGTACAACCTTGAACCTTGAGGAGGTATATTTTGATACCAATACTTTTGAATTTCTGACTTTTACCTGTAACAGAGTATTTCTATGTTTCCGCAGACAGGCACATGGCAGTTCTGCATGGGGGTCTATTGGTAGTAGTGGGGGATGAATGAAAAAGGGGCATGGGGAGGCGTAATCGAGCTGTGGGCCTGAAACCCATGGCCCTAGACATGGGCCCAGGTCTAGGGCTGGAGCTGAAACTTGGTTTTGGGGCAGGCTGTTTTTGTATTTGATTTTTTATTTGTAGGGGGAAATTCAGTTTCAGCTTCACCCAGCTGATGACTACTCAGATGTCTACTATGAGCGCAGGTAGGGGTTAGGGGGTGACACTTCGCTGGGAGGCAAATCAGTGAATTTCTGATTACCAGACACTCTCTCTCTCTCTCTCTCTCATATATATATATGTGTGTGTGTGTGTGTGTGTGTGTGTGTGTGTACAGGATCTCCTCACTGGTCAACAAAAACACCTTGAAGACCTTAACAGGAGCCCTCGTACAAGGTTTCTTTGACTATGCATGCACCTCCTGGTACCACAGCACCTCAAAGGCCCTTAAAACTATGCAAGATGCTGTACTCTGTCGACGACAGAGTACAGCATCTTGCAATGGGTCTGGTCCACAAGATTCGATACACCACCAAGATACCCATGTACCTGTCTAGATACTTCCTTAATGTTAACGAAGTCCACGACTCCACACCCACAACACCAGAGGGAGTGCAACAAACCATGTACAACCCAGATTCGGCACAAACAAGAGACTAAATTATTTTCGCTCCTATGCCACCAAAATGTGGAACTCCCTACCAACAGTCATTAAGACATGCGAATCCCTTGACTCTTTCAAAACCGCTCTCAAAGGGCACCTACGGACGGCTGCAATTCGAAACGGCCCCCCGTAAAATCTGAATCCCGCCCACCCCTTTTTCTGCTCACTATTGTTTCTTTTCCCTTTTTACCTCCTTTATGATGAATTCCTGTTCTGTTCTTTGACTATATAGAAGTGTCTATTTGTACGTCTCTAAATGTTTTGATGAATTGAACAAGGTGGACCCTCTTGTAAACACGTCCACTCACAGTTAACAGTCTTTGTATTGAGTTTGTGCTTGAAATGTACTGTAATTCTATATTAATATAATATAATATATAATAATATAATAATATATATAATTATATTAATATTAATAAATATTTCAATCAATCAATCAGTGTGTGTGTGTGTGTGTGTGTGTGTGTGTGTGTGTGTGTGTGTGTGTGTGTGTGTGTGTGTGTGTGTGTGTGTTAGCATTATCATACCAGGATATAATTATTTTCAGGATAGAATATTTTATTATTATTATTTTATTTTTATTTGTGATAAAGGTAAAAGGAATTCAACTTTATTTGACAGACATTCGATTCTAGTCGCCGCTAGATGGCGATAAATAGCCGTTCATTCCAGCTAAACCAGGTCTTCAAAAAATAAATCAAGGTCTCGTGTTCTCTAACTTCTCTCGCGTGAAGGAGCGCCATTTCGAAGCTTGGCCAGAAACAGAGCAGCAGCACGCTCGAGCTCAGCTCATCACGGATGGATGGATGGCTAGCAACTAGCAACATTAGCATGTGAGAGAGAGAAGAAACAGTGGAAATACAATACACGACGCGTCGACGGGAGGACAGCGAGACGAGAATACTATCCCAATTCCTTTTTTGACTCTATTCGTTTTCACATTAAAGGTGAGCACTGAGTAGTGTTTAGTTTACCTTACAACTGCTGTTGTTGGCTAAGCTAACTATCCTGAGCATTTGTAGCTAAAGCTAGCATCGGTGCTATTTTAAAATGCTAGCTGGTGGTGCTAATGTTGGCTGTATCAATCACCACGACGTCTCAACGTAATTATAGCTGGTTTTATTAATCCTCTCTCTGTTCAGTTGCGGTAGAAATAAACGATTATCTTAATAAAGTAACTCTCCAATTAATAACGTGTTTAAAACGTCGACAGCTTGCTAATGTTTTAGTGTTTATGAGTGCGTCTCCTTCCGTGTAATGTTTGTTTGTTTTGTTGTTTGGTAAAAGCGGGTGACATTTTGCATCTTGTAGAGCAGGTTAAGATCTTATTCAAAGTCAGATGGCTTTAAGATGTCCTGATTATTGTTATAATAATAATAATAACGTTAACTATAATAAATAAACACTGATTGTGGAGACAGACGCGTAAATTTAAGCACCGAGGTCTCTCGAGGGGAAACAGGCCCCACGCAGGGACCCTGTGGTCGGATTCAATGTTGTGTTGAATGGAGAGCCAGACATTAACCATTACCGTGAAATATATATCTCAGTTTAACTCACAGGGTTCACGTGTAACGTTTTTTTTGTGCCCCTGGCTGTGAGTGAGTTAAATTAAGTTGGTGACATGCTGTTTATATTCTATAGGTGCCCTCCGGGGATAGGAGGAAGGAACAGTCGGCCATGATTAAAACATGCCTTGACTTGGCTAAAAATGAAAGATTTACACGAGACAGGGGAAGGTGTGAGCTTCAAGATCACTTATTTTTGGTGAAGAGAGCTGTGTAGAACAGTGATTCTCAACCTTTTCAGGCTGCCCCCCCCCCCCAATAACCATATTTGAACTTAGCTCTGGTCCATAGCTCTAATGTGTTGAAATGCAACGCATTAGAGCTATGGACCAGAGATAATTTGAACTGGGACCCCACCCCCTCCCCCAATAACCTATAACTGGTGGGGAACCCTGAAAATAATCGTATTCGAACTGGGGACCCCCCACACCCTGACAAGCCTTTGGAATTTAGGATTTGAGGCATTACATTTAGTTTGACCCAGTTCCACAGATAACAAATCTGAAAACAGCTCACCATGCCTCGCGTGAGCTTGTAGATAGCCGTTTTCAGGAATTTTACCTCGTTCTTAGATACTATTTGACAATTTGACCGTTGTTTGTTGATTACTTTTGACACAACATTGAAAAATTCCTTTCAGAGGTGTTAAACGGGTCTTAAAAGTCCTTAAATTGTAACTTTAGAAATGTGCAAGCCAGATACCATGTATAGCCTACAGTCACACCTCATCTACACTGCCAGCGATGCAATCTCATTAGAATACATGTTTTTCATTGTGGCAGCAGTGAGTTCCTCCTGCTTCCCATCTGGGGCCTGTTTCACGAAACTTGGATTAACTAATCCAGGATTTAGGCCAAAGCCAGGCTTTTTAAATCCTGATCTTTACAGCCTGGTTTATTCCGTTCCACTAAAGCCAAGCGAGGCTCAGAATTGGCGGATTTGGCGAGCCGGGATCAGCAAGCCTGGCTTGTTAGACAGTCTGGCTTTTTGTCTCTAGACCCATTATGTGGATCACAGATTTACTGATCCTTCTTCTTCATGGGGTATTAAGGCAGTTTGCATCCTTAATAGTTGCATTACAGCCCCCTTCTGTATATCTCATTATCTTTACTAATCTATTCAAGACTTACTGATACAAGGACTTAAGCTTCTAAAATAAATACTGTTGCTGTAATTAAGAGAGAACATACTCTCAATAGTGGATAGACTGAATGATTAACTACCCCGAAAATATAGTTTACATTTTACCACTACTATTAACTTAAAACAGAATTCTTAATATTGTAAGCATAATGATATTGTCGCATTGTGATATTTGGCCATAACTCCCTCCTCTGCGGGAGCTACCTTTGGGGAAGGGGGTTGTTGTCCAGACAGGGTGAGGGTCATGGGTTCATGTAGCATGCTAAAGTTTGTGCTATTGCCATTGAGAATGCATTGGGCGTTTAAGTTAAATAACTCAGAAACTACAAAACATTTCAAAGTAAAAAGTTCCAGCATGTGTCTCCACAGTAAGCTGAATTTTACAAAGTGTGAATGGAGTTTCTAGGTGAAAGTGATTTTTTGAAGTGCCACTATCTGCCAATAAATGTCTCAAATTTGAAAGCACTAGATTTCTAAAACTATGAAACATTTCAAAGATTCCATTTCAGGCACACATGTCCACCGTAGGATGAACCTAAATAGGTTTGAATGGGGTTTCTAGGTCTAAGTATGTAGGACTAGTAGTGGGTGAAACATTACAATGGTAATATGTTGTAAAACAATGAGTAATGGTAATATTTAGTGGTTTTCACTTTTACAAAAAAAAATAATAATAATATAATATAATATAATAATTCTTCTTAACCGTGCACTTGCACGACAGCAAACCTATTCATGGGGAACATTCACCAAAAGCAGCTGATCTACAAGCTCACAAGCTGTCATGATGTTGTGCAGCCTATATATTTTGGTTATTTGATTTTATATAGTGCTTAAATTAGTCCTTTAATGCAGACCGATACAAATAAGGCAACATAAACCCATAATAATTGAATAAATCTGGAAAACATCATTGGTTTGTTATCAGTTTGACTGCTTAATGAACAGTAAAGACATCAGTATTAGGTTAAACCTGGCTGTTGGCCTGGTCCGGAGCAGGCTAAGTCCAAAGCATTAGTTTCCATGGTAACTAATGTAGCTTCACTTTCATGAAACCGAATCAAGCCTCAACATATCCAGGTTAACTGTTTAAATTAATCTGGCAAGATCAACCAGCTTTCATGAAACCGGTTAATCACTGATCCAGGATATGTGTTAAAGCCCGGCTTAATCTCTAATCCAAGTTTCGTGGAACGGGCCCCTGGTCTCTCTCGGGCAGAGACGATGCACTCCGATCAAATGCTGATCGGAGCGATATGTGGCCGAGGCAGGATCAACGCGAGACTGGTGAGGTATTGTAGCTGTGCCACAGCGCAAATGTAAACACAACCTTCGATTTGATCGATTGGTTCAGGACAGTTTTTCGCAAGATATCGCCGTCAGACTCTGAACGCTCGTTCCTTGCCGGTGTAGATGAGGTGTTATGCTGTTTGTTTACTGTTGAGTGAGAACACATTAGGCTAATTGTCTGGGAACCACCCTAAATAATTTGGTAACCCCCCCCCCCCCCCTAAAGGGCTGAGAACCACTGCTGTACAGACTACAGAGCCACTTGGGTCCAGTTTACTACCAAGTCAAACTAGGGGTAGGCAACTATAGGTACGGGTGCCAACATTGGCACATGGGAGGGTGATCACCGGCACAATGGTATAAGTGTGAAAGTATTTTCCTTTTAAAATATAAAAAAAAATGTTTTTTCCCGCAACTCTACCCCTGAGCCACTGCCGCCCCTTCAGGGTTCAAGACAATTGGTTAAAGTATTAAATGTTATCTTTGTTTTGTTTATTTTCTTTACAGGACAAAATGAATGAGGATTTAGACATCGAAGCCATGCTGGAGGCTCCATACCACAAGGTGGGTTGCCAGGTGACACCGGCCAGGCCTTGCTTCACTGTGTTAACCTGTTAGACACAATAGACAGAACACAAAGTTCAGACCTTTGTACTACTACTACTGCTTGCTATGATAGTTTTCCTTTACCGAACAATAGTGCATTCAATGATGTGGTGTTAGTAAGTGTGTTGACTCTTTCTAAACGCAATATATATATACAGAATTATGAATAAAACCCCATCTATCTCTTTTTATAGACTTGCCTAATGATATCTCACCTCTACTACCATGAATTCACCTTTGATTCCAGTGTGAACTGTGAAAAAAAGTAAGGTAGTTATTGCGCAATGTGTTGATGTACTGTGGTTCCCCTGTTAGGGCTTAAAAAAGAAAAGAGGCTCAAGTTTTTTTTTTAAACATTACAATCACCTATTTAAGTTGCAACAAGGTGAATGCCAATGGATGATTGATGAGCGCATTGTACCTCTCTTGCAAAGGAGGCAGTATTCACATGTATAAATGTGTATAGCACAATGTGCATTTTAAAGGCGCACTGTTAGGGCTGGGCAATTAACCAGAAATATATCAATATATTTATCTTTGTTTTGTTGACAACTTATTTTCTTGTATATACCAACGAATCGATCCATTAGTTTGATTTGAACCACTTAACCCTGTATTGTACAATGGTGGCATAACCAAATTAGTGAAACTAAGCCAATCTACAAGCTCACAACATGTTGAATCGCGGCGTGTTGTGAGCTTGTAGATCTGCTACCGTGTTAACCTTTTTTCCTCCATAATTATGTATATATGTCATTAATGTGACATAATGGTGGTATTAATTTGAAAGGCATATGGCCCAGCCCTGCGTCCTTGTTAGTCCGTTATTACATGGCTCTGTCAGCCTGGTCAGTGAATGTTATTGTATGTAGCCTGCATCACATTGCTCTCTTTTGTCTTATCAAAAACATTTGAATGACATACCATTCCTCTTGTCGTACAAGACTTTAAACTACACTAAATGTCATATGTGTCATATTGCAGTAGTTTTAAAAAACTACCACCATGTAATTAAACATGAAGCGATATGGAATTATTTATTATCTTATATATGTGCCAAAAGTGTACTGACAGCAATTGTAGCTTCTTTGTTATGCTGACAAGAGAGCAATGTCAGAAATCTAAGCCACATAACGGTGAATGGAGATTAAATGCTTTTGGATATGAAATATGAATACTGCCTCTTTGCCTTGGTCAACTATAATTGCTGTCAGACTTGTTAAATCCGCATCTTGACTTTGCATGCAACATGAACACCAAGAGACATTTCTTACCTGGTTGTTGGTAAATGCAACTATTCAGCTTCCATCTCATTTGTAAAGTTAAGATTCTTTTCAGTAAGCACATCACTTTCCTGTTTGAATGAAATGCCTACATTGATAAACATCAATTCACTTTGACAACAGATGGCAGAAAATTACCGTAGTTAAAAAAAAATGTGGCTGAACTAGACTGGATTTTTCTTTTCACTTTTTTTATTTTATTTCTTTTTACAAATTTTGGGAGTCGACCTTACTAAGCAGTGTGAATCCCTGTTTGCTTCAGGGCGAGATGTGTGACAGAGGTGGCATCGAAGCCCTTACAGTCCAAGAACGAAAATGGGTGAAGATCACTGGATTGAACGTCAACCACACACAGGATCTCTTTTAGTGGCCGTGCGCCCCCAATGTGTGGCCTCACGGGGCACAGCTTATAGGCACAGATAGTGGTATTGGTACGACATTTTTAGAAGTGGGGGGAAAGGGGGAGGAAGGAAGGTGGCCAAAATAATGATTAAAGCTTAACTGAAAAGTGGTGCTAATGTTGGATTGCTCTTCTTCCCATAAAAAAAATCATGACTTTGTTTGGTAGCATTGAGTTACTCAACACTGTAGTTTAATGTAGAGACTGGGGTAGGAAGGGAACCTAGGTGGGGGGGGGACAGTTTTGTGTGAATTGAGTATTAATTGTAATGTATTGTGCATTTTCTCTTGTCCCGCCCTCCTCCCCCAACCCCCTTTACCATCACCACTTGAAATGTATCCACTTCGTCCTCACGATGTGCTTCTATCAACCTTGTTAGGATGACATCAAGTCCTCTCATGCCAACGGACATGAAGAGCGCAGCAAGAAGTGAGTTCACATTTGGTATTTTTGATATATGTATTTGGACCGGGACCCCCATCTTTAAAAGGTTTTGTTCCAGGGACCCCCAGAAGAGAAGTGTTATGTTAAAATATATATATATATTTACAAAAAATGGCATATGCTCTTCTCGCGCTGTGAGATTGTGGATCTTCTATGTTTGAATAGCCGCCACAAATGGCTAAATTGGTTGTGATTCTATGTTTCTACCTTTGCTGGGGGGCCCCTGGAACCTCCCCGGAGGACACCTTGGGGGCCCCGGACAGCACTTCGAGAACCACTGCTTAACGATATTTATTGTTTGTGTGAATGTTTTTCTTTCTCTGTATGTTTTTGTTGCGTGTGTGTGTCACTGTGTAGAACAATGTGTCATCACATTTTCTAAACAAGTTGTAAATTTAAAACATTGTTTAAAAAAAAAAAAGAGTTGAATACCATTATATCACAGTTGTGCAAGCAGATACGCTTGTATGTTGTCTAATTTATGTTGTGTCGTGACTTCGTCTCCAGACAAAATTAACAATTCTAACTAATTTTGACCTGAGGTCGATTCTACAAATGCCTTCTTTTAAATACTGTTTTCTGAAAACCTTATATCTAAAATGACACGGATGCTTTCCTGGATTGAGTGGCTTGAAGAAAATGTAACCGGCATTGTGCACTGAATATAAACAAAGCCAATTTTCCTTCTGGTAAAACTGACCGTCTTAACCCATTTTGGGCGGGAACCCCGTTTGGTGTTTTAAACATTATGTTATAATTTAGCTATTGAAAAATAGAAGATCTACAATCTCATAGCGCGCCACCGAGTGGCGCTACGAGCTTGTAGGTCTGCTATTTTTGAATTGTTTTGATAAATTTCGAGGTCAGGCCAAAATGGGTTAATAATGGAATGCTTGTTCCAGGAAAAAGAAGAGTCGGAGTAGGAGTCCTGGCCCGACCAAGAGAAGAAGCCGCAGCAGGGACAGGAAGAAGAGCCGCAGGAGAAGCA
This sequence comes from Protomyctophum parallelum, assembly GCF_964188405.1. Taxonomy (NCBI): domain Eukaryota; kingdom Metazoa; phylum Chordata; class Actinopteri; order Myctophiformes; family Myctophidae; genus Protomyctophum; species Protomyctophum parallelum. Next base: position 17,231,977 of record NC_139705.1, on the reverse strand, counting down.
AGAGTCCGCACAAAAAGCGGAGCCGCAGCAAAGAGCGCCACAGCAAGGAAGGCCACAGCAAAGAAGCCCACCGTAGCCGCTCCCGTAGCAAGGAGCGTCCCGGGCGCTACAAAGCACGCAGGAGCCCCTTGTATGTTCATGTTGGCCTTTACACACGATGATGGCCCATCACATCATGTAGTCATTATTATTTGACCCTTTTAACTACTCAAACCCCAGGAGCCACGTTCTGGGGGAACATAGGCAGATCTACAAGTTCGCAATGCTTTGTGAGCTTGTAGATCGGAGATCGGGCATATTTTTGTCAGAAAGTACAGTCAACTCGGGTCCAGTTTGCTAAGTATAGAGGGATAGAAGGTGTAGAAGGCATAATTATCGCTTTGTACTGTTGACTACCACCACTGTCGCCGAAAATCTTATACGTCCAAAACTGTTAAGAAATGGAAATGTGAACTTGTGTTCCAGTGGATCCAATGTAGTTATTATTTAGGCAAGTTCTTTTTAATACTTTTTATTGGGTCAAAGCTTATAAAAACAGCCGACACATTTAACCACTTTTACTTTAAACATTTAAAAAACAAAAACAGCCCATCTTCAAGCTTGCAGACAGCTGTGAGCTTGTAGTTATTTTTGCTACTTTTGCGTAGCACTTGTTTGATGGGAATCAATTAATTTACAAAAAAGAAATCTGGAGATAACGGGGTTCTGCCAGAATGTGTTAAGGTTGGTCTATTCTGTGTTGGGGAAACGGTAATATATCATGTGTGTGAATGTTCATGCTTTAGTATCTCTAGTATTAACATGAAACTAATCTTCTTCCAGCCGCAAACGTTCCAGAAGCCCCTTCAGAAAAGACAAGAGTCCAATAAGGTGAGATGCATGCATTTCATTGGCATTTTTGGAGCTGTACTGAACAATGGCCATGAATATTCAGTTTGACATAGCATGCGTTAAGCTGTGTGTTAATCACTTGAACCTAAGCCCCCGGTGTGGCCAAAGCTAGAACTGCAGGCGGGTGAAGTCCATGCATACGCAAAAGAGCGTGCAGCTGGGGTTTAACATGGAGCACTCGTTCATGAATCGATTCAGGCGCGTTCAGGGAGGTTAGCACTTCCGCATTTTAGTTGCCCTAATCAAGCAATTGAGCAAGTAGGGCGTTCTTTCGGGTGCTTCAAACGCCACTGAGCAACTTTCATTGAAATTAATAGCTGGGGGCAGAGCAGTCCGCTCTCTAGTTTATATATAGACGAATCCAGGAACGGGTCTCATGGTCGCAGCTTACGTATTTCCTGTAGGCAGACTCGACGTAGCTGCGGGGTTTAAACCCTCACCAGGCGCACCTCTTCTACTATAGTGACTGATGTTAAGTCTGCCTCAAACGTTACTCTTTTACCTGCTTTTTACTAACACTAACACTACAAAGATGCCCAGAACATCGGGATGAACCTGTGTAGTTTATGGCTGCTCCAACAGTAGTATCAACATAAAAATAAACGGAATGTCAAAATATCCACCGCGGTGGCTGAGACCAGAGCCATATTGAGACAAAGCAGTGAAAGATACATAACGTCAGTCTTAACCAACACCCAATCTTTCTGTTTTACACAAGGCTGCTGTACTTTATATACCTCATACTTTAAATGCTTAGTATGAGGTATAAAATACAGCAGCCTTGTGTTCATAAAACAGAAAGATTGGGTAAAACTGACGTTATGTATCTTTCAGGACCTTTCACTGCTTCATCTCAACCATTACTCTATGGCTCTGCTCTGAGCCACCGCGGTGGATATTTTGACATTCCGTTTTTTTTATTTTTATGTTGCCACTACTGTTTGAGCAGCCATAAACTACACAGGTTCATCCCGATGTTCTGGGCATGTTTGTAATGTTAGTGTTAGTAAAAAGCAGGTAAAAGAGTAACGTTTGAGGCAGACTAACATCAGTCACTCTGCTGTTCACTATAGTAGAAGAGGTGAGGGTTTAAACCCCGCAGCTACGTTGAGTCCGCCTACAGGAAATACGTAAGACCATGATACCTGTTCCTGGATTCGTCTATACCTCTATGCTTGAACCCCCTAACGTCCCTATTCTATCTGTGAATGTTAGGCGAAAATAGCCCATGTACAAGCGCGCAACATGTCGCGCAATCTTGTGGGTCGCCTGTCTTTGTTAAAAGAGAGGCCTCGTGGACCCTGGTAGTAATTCGGTCGTTTGTTTCTTTCAGACAACCAATTGACAATTTAACACCGGAGGAGAGAGATGCCCGCACAGTCTTCTGCATGCAGCTCGCTGCAAGAATCAGACCACGAGACCTGGAGGATTTCTTCTCTGCAGTGGGAAAGGTACGTTGTTGTTTGCAGCTCTTCTAGCTCTAGCCATGCAAGTTGCAACAGTTATTCAAACCAGTACATTTATTCGATTAGTAAAAAATGATCGCTTTTAGTAAAATAGAGAACGGAAAATGGCAGATATAAACATTAAAATGCGACTGGCAAGCGTGTTTGTCAGCAGTTTTATTTTTTTAAGTTGTACTACAATGAATTATTCAATTTATTTATAGTTTTTCAGGACCTGTTAGCTGAGAGACTCGAGAGATGTAGCAGGGACCTCCATAGTTGCAGGCTATGCTTTTGACCCATTAAAAGCATCTGTGCTGTGTACGTTTTAGATTTTAGCGGTGGCTATTTAAAAAAAATAGCAGATATACAAGCTCACAGCGAGTCACTTCGTGCTGCTCTGCGAGTTTGTACATCTGCTATTTTTGAAGAAAAGCTTGAAAGAACTACTGGTTTAGAAGGCATTTGTGGAATCTGTTTTAATCACTGTCTATGTACTCTGAAAGGTCTTAATTCACCTTCGCTGCTCTTGTTCCTCTGCAGGTGAGAGACGTGAGGATGATCTCGGACAGGAACTCTCGGAGGTCGAAGGGCATCGCGTACATCGAGTTCCTGGAGGCCACGTCGGTGCCGCTGGCCATCGGTCTGACTGGACAGAGGCTGCTGGGAGTCCCCATCATCGTCCAGGCCTCTCAGGTACATGTATGTATATGGTTGGACGTTACACCTTTACACCTACACACACACACTGTACAACTAGCTACATGCACACACCACCTCTTTATAGCCTAGGTAGAAACTGGATTAGCTTTTTATGGATGTGAAAAATAACATTACATTATAATCTTTGTTTTAAAATTAGGAAATGCAGACAGGAATTTAAAAACAGGTTTTATAGCCGTTTAGGATGTTAGATGTTAGACACTTGAATCGTTACCATTCCTATTCTGGGGGGAACATTTGCTGAAAATAGCAGACCTACCAGCTCACAAGTTCAACGCACGTGACTCGTGAGTTTGTAGATCGGCTATTTTCATCCTTTAGGAATTTGTTTTAACGCTATAGTTTCCTTTTCATACTGTTTTACAAAATCGCACATTTAGGACTTAGACAAACACAAACATTTCCAGTCCTTTCAGTTTATTTAGCCCTGTGTTGCTTCCTCCCTCCCCCTCTCTCTCTCTCTCTCTCCCCCTCCCCCTCTCTCTCTCTGTCTCAGGCAGAGAAGAACCGAGCTGCAGCCCTGGCCAACAACCTGCAGAAGGGCAGCGCGGGGCCCATGAGGCTCTACGTGGGCTCGCTGCACTTCAACATCACAGAGGACATGCTCAGAGGGATCTTTGAACCTTTCGGAAAGGTGGGTGTGTGCGGGGATGAGATGAAGAAAATTACTGGATCAATGATTGCACGCAATGTTATCTCAATGAAATTATGCTTAAAACCTACAATGACACTTGTTTAACCACTTGAACCCCCAGCATCCTTATTCTGGGGTTGGCTTTTTTTAAAGCAAGAGTTGCTACTCTCATTGTTCCATGTTATAATGTTATGACATTCTTTACATTTTTCATCCATAGATTGAAGGAATCCAGCTGATGATGGACAGTGAAACTGGACGATCTAAAGGATATGGCTTCATATCGGTATGCATGTCTACACTTATGTTACAGAATTGCAATTACACGGAACATCATAGACCTTGAATATCATTGTTGTCAGGCAGAAACCTTGTGGATCCACTGGTGCACAACACATTATGTTCTTGGACATACAAGGTTTCCGCCTATATTTTACGAGATGACATTTGTCTGCTACACGTAGGATCCTTTACTTGTTTGTGGTGGGACGGACGTGGACATTATATTCTTTTTGTCTGGTGTTGACAGTTTGCAGACGCGGAGTGTGCGAAGAAGGCCCTGGAGCAGCTGAACGGCTTTGAGCTGGCCGGACGGCCCATGAAGGTGGGCAATGTGACGGAGCGTACGGACGCCTCCACCGCCAGCTCCTTCCTAGACAACGACGAGCTGGAGAGGACTGGCATCGACCTGGGCACCACGGGACGACTGCAGCTCATGGCCCGCCTGGCAGAGGGTGAGCCATGTGCACACTTTACAGTTTTTGCTAGGGTTGATCCGATCCTGTGATCGGAAATCGGGGGCCGATCACGTCATTTTCAAATGATCTGAATCGGATCGGGAGCAAAAATTATGAACTGCTGCAAAATGTCAACGATGCACAATTTATTATATATTATATTAAAACGCTAAAGTAAAGTCTACTTTTTTCAGATTTTTCTTTGTACTTTTCCTTCCTTTTTCCTTCCAACACCAAATGTCTTTACCAAAAATATCTACAGCTTGTTGATAACTTTACTGAGCTTGACATACGGTGTGATCTCCAGCCATGGCAGCAGGTGGTGCTGTTTCGTTGTCTGGGTGGGCAACTAGCCCTTCACTGAGTCCCACCTCAGCCCATTTTTGGCCAATACCACGTTGGCGACAGTTACTAAGGATTCTGGTCAAGCTCTCAATGCGGGTCAAAAATGGTTAAGTGGTGTCAATAAATATATTTGCTGTGGAATGTGTGGACCTCAGAAAGAGTTTGTTTTCTTACCTTGTTATGAGCAAACTAGTCCATTTTTATTTCTAATATTTACTATTAAACTGCACAACGGAGCAAAATAATTCATGGAATGGACTAGTTTGCTCAAAACAAACCTTCTTTCTGAGGTCCACACATGCTACAGCAAATATATTTATTGACACCGCTTAACCATTTTTGACCCGCATTGAAAGCTTGACCAGGATCCTTACTTGGTAACCGTTGCTAACGTGGTATTGGCCAAGAACGGGCTGAGGTGGGACTCAGTGAAGTGATAATTCTCTGACCAAAACTTTGCACTTGTGGATGTTTTGTCATGCATGTTTTTAATACTTTAGTCTTTTAATTTTGCACTTTGCTTCAATCTTTTCCTTTAGTGAAATATACCGAAAATGTAGAACACTAACTTTGTTTTTGGCATTCTCTGCTCGGCAGACCAAACTATCACCACCAGTTTTATATTATGATGCTCACAGGCTAGCTTACAAAGGTGCGTGCTGGTCTGTCAGACGGACTGGAAGTGGTTGCTACGGCTTACTAGTCTGATTTATTCCTGAGAACTGAAGTGCACACATTAAATTGTTTCTATTTCAACTACTTGCTTCCAGTTTGAAAACTTATACCCAACCCTAGCAGCTTGGCTTTGTCAACATCATGTAGTTGTGAATTTGGTTAGAATAAAAAATAAATGTGGTCTCTCTCTCTCTCTGTCTGTGTAGGAACTGGATTGAAGATCCCCGCAGCGGCCCAACAGGCCCTCCAGATGAGTGGCTCCATGCCATTTGGATCCATGCCAGCTCAAGCTCAAGGTTAGATACTAGACTACATCAATTTGTTTTATGTTTATTCAGTAGCTCCTTGTAATGTTTATTCAGTAGCTCCTTGTAATGTTCTCAAGTGACAGATTATTTATTATAGAGCACGTTCTGGTGGGAGATTATTTATTATAGAGCACGTTCTGGTGGGGTATAACAATGTAACTGATGACTAACTCTCCAGCTGCTCCAACCCCTGTCCAAGCCATGAACCTGCCAGCACAGCCTCTGGCCACGCACTGTCTGCAGCTGTCCAACATGTTCAACCCACAGTCGTAAGTACTGCCCAACAGTGGAAAGCCATAAAGCGTAGATCACAGATTACCAGTGTTTTGACTGATAAAACGTATTGTCCGTCCGTCCCCAGCCGGACCTAGTGTCCCACAATAGGGACGCTAGGTTTGAAGCCACATATTAATAAACATTTGTGTTTTCCAGAGAGAATCTACCTGGCTGGGATACTGACATCAAAGATGATGTCACTGAGGAATGCAACAAACACGGTGGAATCGTTCACATTTATGTGGACAGGAACTCTGCCCAAGTGAGTGGAGGGGAGGGCAAATAACTCTTACATGGTTCTTGGGGCATGTTGGGTTAGCAAAATTCACTCGCGTTACCACTCAGAAGAAGACCATGCTAATTTCTTGCCCTTTTCTTTCTCGTACAGGGGAATGTATATGTGAAATGTCCCTCAATACCAACCGCAATGGCCGCTGTAAATGCACTTCATGGCCGCTGGTTTGCAGGTATGTATTCTTGATTTGATTACAAATAAAAACTAGTGGCCAGGATGGCTGTGCAGCCAGTGGCGTTAATCCACCATGTGTTATTAATCTGTGCTAATTCTCTTCCTGTGTGTGTGTTGTGGTGGGTTGAGGTCAAAATATTTGTTTTAGTGGGTGGGTGGGTGGGGGGGGGGGGGGGGGGGGGGGGGGGGGGGGGGAGTACCGAGCTGACCTTGGTCAACTAAGTATTGGTTTACAAAGTAATAAAAGCCGATACTTATTCTGTTGCCCATAACTTGCTGAATACTGAATCGAAATACTGGTCAGTATACTGACCTGACGAAGGTCTATCAAGATTGAAACGTTGTCGTTTGTTTATTCAAGTTATTCTTTACCAAAATAATGGTGTGTAAATGAACTCTCATCAAGTGATAAGCACATACAAGCACTTTGGTTGTATCTGCAGCCGATATCGATACCAGTATCGGCTGGTATCGATATCGGCATAATTAGTTCAAGAGGTGTATAAGTATTATACTGTATGTTGTTGGAAGATGCAATGTGGGCCCCTTTTCATTCTTCTTCCCTCTCTTCTCTTAGGGAAAATGATTACTGCTGCATACGTTCCCCTCCCGACGTACCACAACCTTTTCCCTGACTCGGTAACGGCAAAGCAGCTTTTAATGCCGTCACGCCGATAGGTCGTACCTGTGGTGCCAGGTATACCGGATCTAGTAGATGAATGTACATACATTTGTTTTCATACATTGAAATCTTTGAACAGTGGCTGTGAAGTAATTATCAGTTGCTCCTGTTGTGCTACAGAGACTTTAGGCAGGTTCTAAATTGTATTTCAATTTCAGTTTTTTTGGGGGGGTTGTGTGTGGGGGGGGGGGGGGGGGGGGGGTTTGTCCATGAAAGACGGTACCACAGAAAGACTGGTTCATAGGAATCAACTCGGTACCGTTTGAAAACCCATTATTACATACAGGCTTCTTCAGTAGCTGCCTTTACAACAGTCATTAGCTTGTTTTATATTGTTTTGTTTAGGATTTATTGAGGCAGTTGCATTGAGTGAAAAGGAAGGCCCGGAATTGTTCCCAGAGCATTTTTTTTTTTTTTTAATGGAATCTGTTTATAAAAAGATCTCTGTGCAAATAAAGCATTTTAATTGTCATCTTTTTGTTTTGTATGAGGTCTCTTAATCAAATTGTGTGGCCCGCTCAAAATTAAGTCCCATCAGAGTTTGCAGGAAAACCGAGACATTGAGATTTATGCACAGCAGGAAACAATATTTGTTTTGTCTAATATATTTTTGTACTGTCAATTTTAAGCAAGATGTTACATTAAATATTGACTGTCGACAGTTTGAGACCCGTTTTCCTGGTTGCTTGTCATGTCATGTCATGTCAACACTAAACCAAAACCTAAAAATTACAGGTGCTCTCCCCCCCCCCCCCCATCTGCAGGAAACTATGATTTCAATATTCTTGTACAAATAAGCTTGAGTGAAGAAGGCTAGAAGTCACATTTTGTTAGTAATTAATTTGAGTAATTTTCTCCTTGGAAGTTTTATCACAACTGGAGTCGATATCGATATGTAATTTGTAATAAAAGTCTCGTATACAAGCGTTGGTGTCCTTCCTGTGAATTGTCATTTCCAGAGGTGTAAAATAACTATTTAGTAGAGTATCATTTTTATTTTATTTCTTACTTTACTGGAATAGGCTATTTCCAGTTTAACACCTTTACATACTGTACTACATCTCGGAGGCAAATAGCTCTACAATCCATTTGAAGCTTATAGAGCTGCTGTCAAAAGATTTGTATACCTTTGAAAACCTGCATAATGAGTAGGCGTACTTTCGGTGGTTCAGAACCCCCAGGGGTCCCCACATCATTTTGGAGGTAAGGGTTCCTTACTTCCTTGTGACAGGTTAAGTACTTAAGACCATTTTAATAAATTAAAACATAGGCTACTGCGTTAAAAGTAATCAACAAACTACAACTGGTCAAACATTGGCCAAATTGTCAAATATAAGAAAGAGGCAAACATTGTGAAAATAATCCCCAGTTCAAATATGATTATTTTCTGGGGTCCCCACAGTTCAAATATGACTATTTTGAGAGGTCATGTTCTGAAAAGTTTGAGAACCACTGTCATAGACATGTAAAGGTCTGTGACTATGTGCTCAAAATTATTCTGGACTGAGTGCAGTCTGTAGTCAGACAGGCATAGGCTACACAATATCCACTCGCTAGAATATATTGTCCAAGTTTATTTTATTCTTATGCTGTTGGTACCACACGACCATGGGTAGACATCTCAATCAATGATGCAACTCTGATTCATCAGTATTGGATTAATTTGGATGTGTCCGAAATTACAACCATTTTCGGAGAATGTGTTATTATTCTTGTGTTAGTTTATTTTTATTTTGGTCATTTAAAAACAAAAATAAAACAGTTGTTGAGCAGACCCCCTAAATAGCTCTCCTTTGCACCGCTGGTCTGGAAGGGAAGACCTCCCTTTAACACGCGCAGAGTGTAGCATGGTTGATTTTGAAAAGGAAAAAGGGATCAATATTACCGGTAGTCTTAATTTAATCAGATCAGGATGACCCACCAGCGCCTCCTGGGGTACCAACATTTCACCAAGTCACCGATGTCGGTGTAACAGCCAGCCGGGGGACCCTCCTACTGAAAAGAAGCGCAGGTGGCATTACATGAATGATAGTGAAGTTTGTCCAGAAAGGGACTGGGACAGGAGCCGAGGAGGACAGACAGCTAATGACATTTATTTATCTTGTGTCTGACACCTTCTAGCAAGCAAGCAAGCAGCAGCCAGACAGTGTTACGTTAGTTTGTCGTCTCGATAACACTATAAAGGTCCGGTTCGGGGAGGGTTCATGTGAACTGCATGGAACCTTACTGTTGACAAGAAGCAGAAAGTAAAGTGTATTGTTGGAAGAAGGCTCATGCTAACAACAGCAGTGGGTTAGGCTAGTAGCAGCAGCAGCACTAAAAAGGACCATGCCAGCCCAGGACAACAACAACAACACGAGAGTGTGTGGCTCTTAAAGCTAGCCTAAAGCTAAGCTTTTTCCCCTTTTTTAACTCCGTTGGCGAAGACGACAGAGGAGAGGACAAGTTTGTTTTTTCAGACTACTTTCACCAGGTTTATTTACAACTCTATATCGGGGCCATAACTAACTTAACTCCCGGCCGGTGCGGGGCCACCATCTAACCATGTTGTCCAACGTCCCGAACCAAAATCAGGCTGCCTTCCCCGGCATGGGGTCTCTACAGCAGGGGCCTCAGGGGCCACCACCACCGACAACAACCAACCTAAACAACATCCATGGGCAGCAGCAGCAGCAGGCCCCCTGCTTCCCCCAGTTCCCCGTGTCGAACTTCTTCTGCAAGCCTCACAACCCGCTGCTGATCAAGAAGAACGCCATCACGGACGACTACAAGGTGACCAGCCAGGTTCTGGGAATGGGCATCAACGGCAAGGTGCTGGAGATATTCCGCAAGGACGACGGAGAAAAGTGTGCCTTGAAGGTAAAATAAGTTTATTTGTTTTTCTTCCCCATCTTCAACGTGTGCTGGCATTGTTGCCTGTGTCTCTGATGAATTGTAAAGGTTTGAGTTGGTCTTTATTTTTATAAGAAAGGGACAAGAAGGGGACACATTTTCTAACAATGTATGCACACATTGCACAGCACTGATTGATTGAAAATTGTCATGTGAACCATGGCTAGGAAAGTACAGATCAATATAATATCTGCTAGGATAAAAACAGAAAAAGCACTTGTTTATATAATGGTCCTCCATTTTCAATTAATTAATCAAAATATGCTCACTAGGCAGGCTTTACAGGCTTGTAAATGGTATTTCATATATGTCAGTAGTTCAGTGGCATGCTATTCTATTTTCTTCTCCCCTGCAAAAAAATATCCTCAAAAGTGTACATAAGTGCAGTGTACTTGCATTACTTGCAAATGCACTTATTTACTTTCCACCAGACCACCACTGAATCCAACCTTGACAGGCTACTGTCGTCCATGTGAGAATGGCTGGGGCTTTGGTATGGTACATTGTTGACATATTGGTGTGCGTGTGCGTGCCAGCAGGAGGTGTCAGTGAGTGTTGTAATGTACTGCAGCTGTCATTCTGATCCACAAATAACTTCTCCTTTCAGTCCCCTCTCCCCTGGATCTGATAGACTGATGAGAGAGCCAAGGCTGCTTGTTATTGTTCTTCTCTGCTATTCTGTCAAATGAGCACATCACCCATTTTTAGAGGTGCTCCAATCAATCAGCCACCGATTTTAAGCCAGACGATTTTCACTCCAAATGAATCGATCGGTGATCCGCATTTTACCCGATATGGGTAATTTATACCATTTAAGTAGTATAAAAGTCAATCAGATTTGCATCTTTGTGACAGGCCTAAAAATCCACACACATACAGGAACAGTTTTGACGTGGGTTTGACATAATCATATTGGAAGATATTTTTTTTAAATTTCCCCTTACGCACAAGAGCGGCATCAACCGATGGTGAGAGAAATAATCTGGATCGGTCCCGATCGGCGCGTAGCGCGCAACTCTGCTCTTGTTGTAATCTGATCGCCATTGTTGTTTACATGTATGTGAGAGCACAGTGTACTTGATAATGTATTGTGTACTGACTGAACTGTATCATACTTTATAGGAGCTACTGGAGACATCTCAGACAGCAAGGTCAGCTTGCTGCAGCTAGCAGTTGTTATGTCTCAGTGTTGTTAGTTACGTCATTAGGATCCAGCTATATATTTCCAGTATAAATACATTATCAAGTACACTGTGCTCTCACGTACAAGTACACAGCCATGGCGATCAGATTACAACAATGATCATGTCATTGCAGGCAGACAGGCAGCAGACACAGAACCTCCCGACCCAAACACTGATTAAACATAATGTGCCATTAAAAATAGCTTCCAATAGCTTGTTATTTTTGCGTCGAGGAGGTATGTGTCCATATCGCCTTGAACGGCCAACAAAATAGATCTCCCTCCGGCTCCCACAGACTAGTGAAGCGCAGTAATGCATGATTTATTCTTTGTCGTATAAAGTGTTCCGTGCTGAAATAGCTGATCTACAAGCTCACAACGCGTTGTTTTCAACACACGGAGATATGCAGGCCCCGGAAGTTCCAGACACACAGGAACGCACCCAGGGTTCCGGCTCGGTTCGGGCGAGCCGCCCCGCTTCCGAAACTGTAGAGAAATGACAGAGTTACCATGTGGGGGTCCCCCGAACATCCAGACCCCCAGGAACGTGCCCAGGGGGCCGGGCCGGTTCCGGCGTGCCGCCCCTCGTCCGAAACGGTTGAGAAATGACTGTTACCGTGTGGGGGTCCCTCTACTGTACTGTACTGTACTGGCACACCCGAAATCATCATATATACACTTAATATGTTCGTGTGTGTGTGTGTGTGTGTGTTAGGTTGTGCACAGGTGGTGAAAAACAACCATGATGTTTTCGTGCTCAGACCCAGCCAGCCATCCACCCACCCACACACATCTCCGTAAGGGAGCAGTTGCACCGCTCAAAAATATGCAATCTGCAAGCTCACAATGCAAAGAGCTTTTGAAGTCCTGGTTGAGAAATAAATCAACTCTATTAAGAGGATTTGCGGGATAATGGCGTTTGTGGTTGTTCCCGGATCTCTCTTGATTTCATGACGTCCTCCACTTCCCGTCCTCTGTACTTCCTCTTACCTCTGCCTTCAGGACAGAGAGGCTCTGCTCGCTGCCAACGGTTCAGTTTACAGAGATGATGATGATCAGACTCTCACATTACCTCACCGTCCTGCCCTCCTCCTCTGTTCTCGGAGGCATTAGTCAGCTGTGAGGTGTGTGTATTTCTATACTTGCCAGCAAAAGTAGTTATTAATACAGCATTTAACCACTTCTCTTCTAAAACTTCTCTGGGGGTCCTGGCACAAACTATTTTCAGATGGGGGGGATCCGCGGCCAAATACATATCAATTTGTCGTCGTCCCCCCCCCCCCTTGATAGTTGATACATGTGTATGAGGCCTGAAGTATCGCTCTTCAGTGAGTAAATGTACTTAGTTACTTTTCCGCCAGTGTTGACAACAAGCAAAACCCATTGTTTGCAGAGCTGCACTGCAGATAAGAGGGGGGAGGGATGACATCATTATAACTTACAGTATGGACGCAGATGATGGAGTCGTCCTAAAAGCACTGACTCCATTAGACGGTGCTGGGGACTTCATTATATACAGTTACAGTATGGAGTCATGAGTCATCCTAAAAGCACTGACTCCATTAGACGGTGCTGGGGACTTCATTATATACAGTTACAGTATGGAGTCATGAGTCATCCTAAAAGCACTGACTCCATTAGACGGTGCTGGGGACTTCATTATATACAGTTACAGTATGGAGTCATCCTAAAAGCACTGACTCCATTAGACGGTGCTGGGGACTTCATTATATACAGTTACAGTATGGACATTGGACGCTATTCATTTAAATGGAAATTGCTGATATTATATATATATAATCGTTGATATGATTGGTTGGCTCCTATGATAGGGCCCATGAAAGTGAACACCAAACATTTGGTGTCCAAAATGCGGAGGTGATAACGAGCGCTAAATGTTAAAGCCCAGGTGCGTGGGGGTTACTCTACTAACTCCACGGGCCGCCTGCAGTCCCAGCTTTGACAAGTAGGGCGCGTGGCTTCAATGTTGGGTTGTTCTGGGGGCTTGGTTCAAGTATGTGGCCTGAAGATGTATGAGTGAGTCATCATGACTCAGTAGAGACGGATGTGGTACAAACTGTATGCTGTCTGTGCTGACCATGCAGTTCACTGATAAGGAGAGACAGAGCATATTATCTACACCGTGTAGATAATAGATAATATACTGTAGATTATACAGTATGTGATTGATTAAAGACCTGAGGTAAATTCTACAAAATGTAATAAAGATAAAAAAAAGCCGTACTTTATCATACTACAGCGTCACACAAAGGCATCAAAAGTCCGTACAAGCTCGAAATGCGGTGTGAAGCGACATGTTTCGACTTTCGTGTGTGTGTGTGTGTGTGTGGTTTCTTTTAGAAAACAGGATTTAGAAGGTGTTTTTATAATCGGCTGTCAGCTGGAATTTAATAATCAGGTGATTACGCAGCGCTAGAATGCATTTGCTATTGACTGCAGTTCTGATGTAAAAATTAGGGGTGGGAGTGGCTCAGGGGTTGGGTGGCCGGTAGGTGAGTTTTTTTTCCCTAGGATGTCTGGGGTAGGGAGCACTTGTTTTACCATGCCGACTTCTACTAGTAGCTACCCTATAGTTGATAACCTGTTGTATAATGGTATTGGGTAGTATCTATCGGTGTATGAATGTAATGCACAATCTATCTAAAGCGCTCTGGATAAAAGTGCTATCTAAATGCACCATTTAAAATCAATATGTCAATGGCGTTCTGCGCCTTGGATTGAAAATGACGAATATATTCGTCAATCAATGGCAGTGAATGATATGAGTTATTTTGCGAAGAACAAACACAAAAAAAGTTAAAATATGGAGGACGTGAGGTTTCTCTCCCCACGACGGGCAGCGGTGGTTTATTTATGTTGTTGACTCTGCTGTCTGGCCAAGTCCGATGATGTCAGAGAGGGAGGGACGACGGGGACATGCATGCCTGTGTCTAAAAGTAGCCCGGCGCTAGAGGCCAGAGATGACTGGGGGATTATTCATTCAGCATGAGAACTGAACTAACTGCAGCACACACAGTGTCCTGTCCCGTCCCACTCAGTGTTTTGGACATGACAGTAAACAAGCCTGGGAAGAGAAACCCACCCAGAGAAAGTGATTCCACCAGTTCCTACTCCTTGAATGGCCTTTGTGTCTTTCTTATCAGATATAAGGGGGGAGGGGGGTTGTTGCCTGTCAGTGTCACCATTAGAGCTGTTATGTCATTTTACTTAACGATTAATTGTCGCCCCCAAACAATTTAGCTGACAATGACCACTACCACTAATCAAAATAAATAATGTACTATTGGCTTAAAGGACCACTTCACCATCTTCATATAATTGGTCCTCACTAATAATCATGATAAAATGCCACCATCTTATTCTTCTTCTTGGAGAGAGAGAGAGAGAGAGAGAGAGATATTCAATTTTTGCATTGTAACTTTTCAGGAATGGAAAGCCTGCCGTTTCTATTAGCTTGGATTCCCCATCAATGATGTCACTGGTGGACGGGTTTCTGAACCGCTCACAGTATGAGACACAGACTGAGTAGGAAGAAAATGTGGTATTTTATCATGAACATTAGTGAGGACCAATTATATGAAGATGGGTTGAAAAGTGGTGAAGTGGTCCTTTGATCATTTTATACTAAATGTGTTTTTCAATAATAGCAGAAAACAAACAGGCCTGGGAGAACAACTTATTGGTTGGGTGAAATTCAAAGTTCACTCCCACTTGGATGCACCCTGGGCAAGACCTACGCTGAAAAGACTATCAGCGGAAGTTGCGGGTTTTTAGCAGAAGTATTGCCCAAGGAAATGACGTTGATGCTTTACAAATCAGTTTACATTCTCCGCGAATGTTGTGATTGGTCGGGAAAATATCGTATCCGGGGGAAATACATTTGACGGCTGTTCCGGAGGATACATCCGCCGATAGCTTCTCTGCCTTACGTTGTGACCAGGCTTTTCTTTTCGCGGATAAGTAAGCCTGGGACCGAGGCTAACTTGGATGCCACTTTTCTTTTTAAATTGAAAACAAATCGCCCGCTGTCCTTGAGGCTACCTGGGGATTGGCTCTGAACCAAAACACCATGTTTGCTTACGAGGTTGTGCTTTTATGGTGTAGTGGTAAACATGGAACAAGGAAGTTGTTTATTTGTAGTGATGCCACTGCACAGGTCTGACCCCAGGCAATATGGCGATGTACTGTAACTCGAAGTGTGTGTGTGTGTGTGTGTGTGTGTGTGTGTGTGATGCACATCGGCAGCAATTAGGCATTCAGTGTCTTGCTCAAGGACACTTCAAAGCTAAATTTACTTGCAACCATTATCAAGGAGTTGCATTGGTTTGGTTGACCTTAAAACTGTTTTGTTGCAAGGAGTCGCAGCTGGTATGGTTTGGGCTTTACTCTGGGGCAGCCGGGATGGAACTGGGAACCTTCCCGTTCCCAAGCGGCAGCTCTACCTCTGAACAACTGCCGCCCCTAAAGCCAGCCGAGTCCTCGCAAGTGTAGTAATACTAATCTGTGGGTGTGTTCTCAGAATGCTCCAGGACTGTCCTAAAGCCAGTTGAGCCCTCGCAAGAATACTAATACCAACGTGTGTGTGTGTGTGTGTGTGTGTGTGTGTGTGTGTGTGTTTCAGATGCTCCAGGACTGTCCTAAGGCCAGGCGAGAGGTTGAGCTCCACTGGAGGGGGTCTCCGTGCACGCACATTGTACGCATCACCGACGTTTATGAGAACTTGTACCAGGGCAGGAAGTGTCTGCTTATCGTGATGGAATGGTGGGTTGTGGTGCACGCACACACAGTTACACACACAAACTGTCAAACATGTTTAGGGTCATTTTATTATCTACTCAGGCTTTTGTGAACACCCCCAACAGTGTTTAATTTTCTTTATTCAGTATTTAGATATTTGATATTCATTTTATCTGACACGCCCACTTCCTAATACAAATCTAGATGGATTCTTGGATCCCAGCACACAGTGGCAGCCCTCCATGTTTACACACGGATAGAAAGAAGGAATACTCTGTACACTGCGGTGTTTTTACGTGTTTCCTTAAGCAATTGATTAATGTGCTCATCTGACCATATTTCGATTTCGATACTTCTCCGTCTCCAACTTTACTCCTCATTCATCCGCCACATTGTTTGCTTAATTCCCTTCATTTGATGAGATTGCATTCCCACCTGCACCGATGCGGTTCTTTGATGCGCATTAGATTAAGGGTGCTTTCACACCGGACATGTTTGGTTCGTTTAAAACGAACCATGGTCCGCTTACCCCTTTGGTTCGGTTGGTGTGAACGTGCATACGAACTCTGGTGCGGATCAAAGAAACGAACCATGGTCCGCTAAAAAAGGCCGGACTCGGTTCGCTTTCAAACGAACCACGGTGCGCTTCGTTACTGGTGTGAATGCATTCGGACTTTATAGAGGACCAAATACAGGACGATAGGCAAAATAGCCGTCGGGCGTCGGCAGTTGTGAGGCTGCATTAATAAAAGCATGTATTTTTTTACGGGGATCATATGACAGCTGACAGTCTGATTTTAATAGTAGACGCATAGGCTACAGTATATGTCGAGGCGCAGCGCAGCATACGAGGTTCACATGCGCAAAATGTACAAGTTATCGACATGGAATGGTGTACGCCACTGTACGGTATGGCACACGATGTAAGCTTGTAGATCTGTTTATTTTAAGCATGCGCTGGCCGCCGCCACGCAAAGTTATGACAAAGCATGCGAATCTGCGATGCATGAGTCTTCATGCGAGTTTCTCTTTCAACTCGTGTCCCCTCCTTTTTGTGTGTGTGTGTGTGTGTGTGGGCGCGTGGGCGCGCACGCACATGAGGGGACTGGGGGAGAGACCCATATATTTATATGGGAGAGACGCAGAGACAGAGAAATATTTAAAATCATCCATGTCGCGCAGGCCGCAGGTATCGAGAAAAAGCCAATGTTAAATAAGCTATACACAGGTGGTCCCAAATGATTAATTGATTACATCACTATAGCAAAAGACGTAAAACTAGGTCAACTCAATTAGCTGCAGCGGAGCTGTTCTGACTTGAAGCTCAATAACCAACTGACCAAACCATAAGATGACATGGAAATGCCCGCCGCGGCGACGATTTGATGCGCAGAAATAACATGGGTGAAGGTGCACACATGGAAGAAAAGTCCTTTTTATCGGGGATACCTTGTTGTAGGCTATACGTCTCCGTGAATTTATGCATCAGCATTCAGCAGCAAGCACATTATTGTTCAAACACCTGCTCCTCTGTTCATCTGTTGCTCTTATTTGGCTAATAAAAGAATTAATAAGAATGAATGCAATAGCAAGTTGTTGCTGCCTGTCATGTTGCTGTTCTCTTCTCTCTCTGTGTGACTGAAGGTTGCCCCAAAAATTGTAGACAGTGATTTCCCCTCATGTTCTTTTCCCCCTCACTATTTGGTTCGCTTAACATGTCCACGTGTCATTTGTTTACATATTTGGTACGCTTTACAAAGTCCAGTGTGAACACCAAACGGACCAAAATCAAAATGCAAATATTTGGTCCTTGGTCCTTGATCCGGACCTTCTAAGCGAACTTTGGGTGTGAAAGCGCCCTAAGAAAGAGCCTTCACACCTGCCAAACGAAGCGCACTTTCCGACAATGTGTAGAAGGATTCGTTTTAATCACAGTAAAGCTTTCTGGTGTGAAGGCGACCTTAGTAAACGAGTGCCATACATACTTCATTGTACAAGAGTGTCGCACAATAATTAGCCGATCTACAGTACAAGCTCAAGACTATAATAAAAAATGTTTTTTCTTTTTCTTTTTTGGACATAAAGGTTTCCACCTGCCAGCGACGCTATGCTACTTTATGCTACTTTATTATAATACAGTAGCACAGAATGTAGCACGTGGCATAATAGCTTTTATTATACCCACATAATGATGTCAGATGTTTGTCATTAGGTTTAAGCTGCTGTATTCATGTAAAATATGTTGCTTCTTGTAAACCATTCCGTCAACGAACGGCTCCTTGGAGTTTAGACTTTTAATGGGTTCGGTTTCACTCTACAGTCAAACCAGGTTTATTTTATGTGTGGCACACAAACCGAATACTAGCTATAAAAGTTATTTTCATGGCTTGTGTTTGTATAATATATTTAAATTGGGTTGTTTTGGCCATGTTCTCAAAGGGTGGAGCATTTCATTTCTTCATAACGATATTCCGTTTTTATGATAATTGGCAGTGAAAGTAATCGCTGAACAGTCTGTAAGAACTATCTGTAAGTGTCCAAGGTGGCGTATCGTACTAAAAATAGCCCATCTACAAGCTTGTAGGTCTGCTATTTTAGAGTTATTCTTAAAGCCTCACTATGTAACTTTAATGAATACAATGTAAGAGTATGTTAATACAATATAACTTATACAATACGTTCAGCACTTATGCAGGAAACCAGGTTTGAATCCAGGGTAGAAGAGGAAAGTTGCATAGTGCAGCTTTAACATATAAAGATTGAAATACAGGGCTTTTATACGTTATCTAAATGTTTGTGTTAGTGTGATTTCTACATGGGCTGCTCAAATCAAAAATAATAATACATAATTATGTTTTTTCCTTTATTTTTCCTCAGTATGGATGGCGGTGAGCTATTCAGTCATATCCAAGACCGAGGGAATCATGCTTTCACAGAAAGAGGTAAAAGGAGATTTATTCTCTCCCAATGGTCACTTTCTCTGTTTACCAGGGGCTCAATCGGTGTGTTAATTTATTCTCTCTCTCTCTCTCTCTCTCTCTCTCTCTCTCTCTCTCTCTCTCTCTCTCTCTCTCTCTCTCTCTCTCTCTCTCTCTTCCCCCCCCCCCCCCCCCCAGAGGCCTCAGACATCATGAAGAGCATAGGAGAAGCTATACAGTACCTACATGCCATCGACATCGCTCACAGAGACATCAAGGTAAAACCATACAGTAACTACATGCTAACATCACTTACAGAGACATCAAGGTAAATAGTTCCTAACTTGCTACATGCCATCAACATCGGCCACAGAGACATCAAGGTAAACCATACATATAGTAACTACATGCCAACATCACTTACAGTACAGAGACATCAAGGTAAATAGTTCCTAACTTCCTACATGCCATCAACATTGCTCATGGAACGATGTTGATGGCATGACCTTTGACACAGAGACAAAATACAACCACCCCAATTGTATAAGTTAAATAGTATTATCATACTCATACATTGTATTCAATGACCCTTGTTTCATTGTACAGATATTCTACTGTTAGACGGATATTAGGTTCTTAGTCTACTTATGATCCTAGATGACTATTTCTATGCATTTGATGTGTTAGCTTGTGTTACTGTAAATCGCTCTGGATTAAGAGTCTGTTAAATGCCTAAATTGTAATTGTACCCCTTTAGTGACACTATTTTTGCATCAGTGAAGTGCCCTTAAAAGGTGGTATTCTACATGTAGGCATGTCACAATAATAGACGCTGTAACAACAGTGTTTAGGTTGACCGGTTAGGTGTGACCAGCCGTAGTCTGACTGTCTGACAGCCGCATCAGGGGGGTCTGTGACCGGAGCCCCTGCAGTGGAGTGCAGTCCAATACACACAACCCTCTTTATCTCCATCTTTTAACTTTAAAAAAGGTTGTCAGCTTCACATTCAAACATATTCAAACTTATTATAAAATATTGGCTAAAACCAATATCATTTTGATATCTGTTCGATATCGATATTGTATTTTAAGGCAAACATCGGCCGATACCCATATGATGACCGATTTGTTGCCCATCCCTAACCTACAGTTTATGCAGACCCAACTTGTGTGAGCTTGTAGCTATATACAAGTGTAAAAGCAGCCATTACAACACCACCAAAATACTTTATTTTGTTGCCCATCCCTTCTTTTAATTTATAGCTTTTTCCTTTTTCTACTGCATTCGATTTTGTGATGTAATGTATTTTTATATGTTGTTCATGCTCTTTTTATTCTGTATTTATGTTTTGCACTGGAGCTGTTGGACAAAATCTATCTATATCTATCTATCTATTGTGTTTACTTATTGTAAGTCGCTCTGGTCAAAGAGTGTCTACTAAAAGGCCTACATTGTAAATGTATGACGGTACTGTAGCTCCATGTAGAATTGTTTTGTGTGACTGCTGCTTTTCTGTTGTGCTGTGCAATTGAGGTGTTGTTGTGGACTCTTCTTTCAGCCAGAGAACCTGTTGTACACATCCAAAAGACCTGACGCTCTGCTCAAGCTCACAGACTTCGGTTTCGCCAAAGAAATCACCACTCTCAACTCACTGGCCACACCCTGCTACACCCCCTACTATGTTGGTAAGCACTGTTGATTTTTTTTATTATTATGTTTTGACGTAGACTAAATGGAATTTTATTCAAAAATAAAATTCCATTTAGTTTTAGTCATATTTTAGTCATCTGAAATGTTTTAGGTTTATTCTAGTTTTAGTCTAGTCTAGACTAAATCTACAGTACTACAAAAACAAAGTATTTGGTGGTGTTGTAATGGCTGCTTTTATAGCTACAATCTCACACAAGTTGGGTCTGCATAAACTGTAGGTCTGTTATTTTCAGCATGCAACCAAGCATAAACTGACTTGTCTTATTTTGTTCATAACATTTTAGTCTACTTTTTATTTGTTGAATAAATTGTCATTGGTTTTTATTTGGTTTACATTAGCGTTCTTGTCGAATAAATTAACACTTTATTCCAGACACACACACAGGGGTCTATGGAGTACATGGATATCGGTAATGTTTCAAAAATAAATTGCCGATCTAACAAGCTCACAGAAGGGCAAAGTTCAAAGCTGCGATCATGCAACACGTTGTGATCTTTTATATCTTGCTTTCTTTTCTGAAACCCCTGACGGAGAGAGAGTCTTCCTCCCATGCAGGGTTCAAGGGGTTATAATACAGCCATGTCGGTACTTTTTATACTGTTTGTCTACAGAGCTTTCCTTGGCAGGAGATTTCACTGGCGTGTTTAAGAAGTTGCTGATCGTAAACGGTATATAGGGTACTTCCTGTGGAAAGTACAGTATCGACGCTGCACGGTTAATGTTTTGCTTAACAAGACGTTAACATCCTGTGGACTAGACATGTACCCGTTTTAAATTCAGCTGTTTTTTTTTTGTTTTTCTTTGTATTTTCAATTGTCAGCCAAAGTGTGGAATACATTAAATCAGTGGTCACCAAATTACCAAATTGTGTGTGGACTCAGAGTCACACTGCTGTGTCGTGATGAGTGTGGATTTTGTGAGAACCACACAGACACAGACCTTTTCTTTTCTCTAAATGCTAAACACAGCACGGTTCTAGACCGTGTAGAGGTGCTTTTTGAATTCAGGAGTGCCTGCATTAAGTTGTAACACAAATGAACATGTCTTCATTGTTTTGTTGTTTTTCTCCTCTGTGACAGCCCCGGAAGTCCTCGGTCCAGAGAAGTACGACAAATCGTGTGACATGTGGTCTCTGGGCGTCATCATGTACATCCTGTAAGTCAAACCGAGAGGTCAACGGGATCATGGAGATATACTGATTGCAGGTTTTGACATCTGTTTATGGGTTTAACATGTGGCTCTGTTTCACTATGGAGGAGGATAACCATGGGTTTAACATGTGTCTCTGTTTCACTATGAAGGGCAACCATGAACCTCCTGTAACCTGATACTTTTCCAGAACATGTCGAGTTCTGTGATACGTTTGTTTATGTTTTCTAATGCCCAGAACCAGCCCTGAAGGAGGATGTGTGTCGTCAAAAAACAGAAAACCTCCAAAAATGTCCATCAGTTTATCAGTGTTTTTCATTTTGATTTATACTGTTTAATCTTTTAATTTATTTTGTGGTCAAACAATAGAATATCGTTGCTGTCGGGTTTAATTCAAACAAAAAAAGCAACGATCCTACAAGCCCACAATGCATTGCGGTTGTAGATCTGCTTTTGTATATTTTAGACCATTTTTGAACGCCACTGGCCAAAGGTTTTACAGGTTTTACTGGTTTGTTTTACGGCAACACCATTACCCTATTCCTAAAAAGTTATTTATTCATAATCCTCGATGTCTCGCTTATGGGAGAGTGACCCCTGGGCGTGATCACATAACCGAGACATCTTGGTCGTAGTATAGCCACCTGAAATAACCAGACTGACGTTCGTGACCTATAATTTCTGTCCATTCCATTCCCATCCAGGCTTTGTGGATATCCACCCTTCTATTCCAACCACGGCCTGGCCATCTCCCCCGGCATGAAGAGACGCATCCGCAACGGCCAGTACGAGTTCCCCAACCCAGAGTGGTGCGACGTATCAGAGGAAGGTTAGTACCACTAGTTCCACCAACCCAGAGTGGTGCGACGTATCAGAGGAAGGTTAGTACCACTAGTTCCACCAACCCAGAGTGGTGCGACGTATCAGAGGAGGGTTAGTACCACTAGTTCCACCAACCCAGAGTGGTGCGACGTATCAGAGGAGGGTTAGTACCACTAGTTCCACCAACCCAGAGTGGTGCGACGTATCAGAGGAGGGTTAGTACCACTAGTTCCACCAACCCAGAGTGGTGCGACGTATCAGAGGAAGGTTAGTACCACTAGTTCCACCAACCCAGAGTGGTGCGACGTATCAGAGGAAGGTTAGTACCACTAGTTCCACCAACCCAGAGTGGGGCAATGTGGCTAAATGCGCGCCCACCCCTCTAGACCAGGCTATGTCACATGTGACATTTTATTTTAACATCAGTCAGAAGTGATGGTTTCAGTAAACAATTGTTGAGTCAAAGAGGCTGACTAAGTGACTGATAAGGATATCATTGTAGATAGTAGACGCGCGCGTGTGTGTGTGTGCAACCTTTGAGCTGCCTGTGCGATCATTGCCCGTTTGTTTTCTCCTTCAGCCAAGCAGCTGATTCGCCACCTGCTGAAGACCGAGCCCAGCCAGAGGATCAGCATCACCGAGTTTATGAACCACCCCTGGATCAATGTAAGAACCTCCTCCACAGCCTAACTAACACTAGCCCACTCCACAGAACACTAGTAGTCTACTTGAATACCATAATATTAAAATATTAGTCAATTATTCGGTGGTAAAATATATTTTTTGTCCTATATACAGCTTTTGATTTGATTAGGTCAAATGTCCGCCAAATCTTGAAATTAGGTCAAATGTCTGCCAAATATGATGTAAATTTGTGGCAACAGGCATTCTGATTGGCCAGTATGAGATGATGCATGATGATCTACGATAAGAGCGCCCCTCACACCGTGTTCTAAGCCTTGAAAACAACCAGTGAGTAAAGGTTTAACTATAGGCATAGTGGGTGAAGCGCAGCTGCCGTTCTGATTGGCCGAAAATTTTGTCCACAGTGGCTACGTTTACATGAAGGGTGATCATTCCGAATAAATACTTCCGAATAAAATACATCCGATGTAATGTTTTTTGCAGCGAGTTTACATGGGAAATGGTCATTCCGAATGAGTGTTTATATGGAGAAGTGATAGAAGACATGATACATGTTAATTCAAGTGAAACTACGCCATCTGTTGGACACATAAAATATAGGCAGTTCATTCATTGTGACTTTCAGACGAAAGACGACACTTTGAAATCCCATCATTTCATTCCGCAGTAGTTTTGAGGCTGCTGCTTGGATAGGGACGGACATACATATTATGTTTACAGTCTTTTTTTCCCCCACCTGCTGCCTCCCCTTCTCCGCTGGGAAGGTGATCATCTCGTTTTTATGTGTAGCCTACTTTATTATCTACAGCACGGCCAGGGCACGCAACACACTGATTATTATTGTATCGGGTCGCTCGTTATTTTTGAGAGAGAGAGAGAGACCGTTGAACACACACACACACACACACACAAAATGCACGAAATAACGCGCTCTATGTGCAAACTCCTCGGCGCGCCTTGGATATGAGGCTTATGAGCGCCTTGGAGTTGGAGCGCAATGGAAATGAGCATGCTCAGAAAGACCAGAATTAATTTACATCCGAAGCAGTGTATACATGAGTCCAATTTTCTTTCAATCACATTGAACATCGGAGTAATCCGGCCAGTGACATCGGAATGGTTTTTAGATCGCATCGAGCGTTTTCATTCGGATGTAAGTTTTTGTAGGTGTTTACATAACAACGTTTAATAGGATTGAACTTCTATTCGGAATGAAAAGGGGATTTAACTGCTCATGTAAACTAGCCAATGACTGACAGATGGATACGTTGTGAGCTTGTAGATCTGCTAGTTTCGATGTGGAACACATATTCTATGGTGCAGCATAGGATGTTACGTTCATTGCTGGTGAGAGCAGACAGAGTTACAAGAGGAGAGCCACACGGGACTGTGCTGGTTGAAAAGAAATGTATACGCGATGTTATGCATTAAATAAGGCTTAAGCATATAAGCCTTATATATATACTGTATGTTCGACAACAACCACAGTCCCTTTACAAGGATTACGATTAGCTCTGGTCTATAGCGTTAGAAGGAGCTAGGTTATGATTACATGCTGCTGCTGCTGCATATTATTTTTTAAATCTTCTCACCATCCATGTGTTCTATGTTCACAGCAGTCCATGGAAGTCCCTCAGACGCCTCTACACACCAGCCGTGTGCTGCAGGAAGAACAGGACGTGTGGGAGGATGTCAAGGTATGCGTCTGGCTTCTTTTCATGTTGAAGTTGAACATTGTTTAGTTTTTTAGTTTTCTCATGTTAATTTGTATTTGTTTGGTTGTAAGTTTAAACATTCTCAAATAGAAACTGTAATCAAATCTAACTATGTCAAATTGTGCACTGTTTGACAAAATATGCATCAAATCAACACATGTGTATGGGACTCTGGGCCAACGGACCCCAAAATCATGGGTGGGCCTCATGGCTCACAGGTGGGCCTCGTGGGTAGGCCTCATGGGTGAGCATGTGCTGCTTCTCTCTAGGAAGGGTGTGTGTGTGGGCATGTCCCCTGTACTCCACTTCTGATTGGCCGTCATGGAGGTGGTGTCGGGATCAGATACATGATAGGTGGGCATCACTTTAACACCGAGGTGCTCACTCTTCCTTGGTGCCCACAGATCCTGTTACCTCAGAATCTATGTCCTCCCTTCCTAAAAAAAAAGGAAAAAGTTGTACCCTCATCTAGACTGTAAAATCCTCAAGTGTATTTTCATGAATAAATCAGAAGGAAAGAAGCACTGAACATTGTCCACCTGTGCCCTCTACTGGTCACTGTCGGCTTTACATTTGGGCTGCATTTGGCTGCACAGTGTAATTATTTCATTTAGGTTTATTGTTAATGCAATGGTTACATCCATTTCACTCAGACTGCACCTGAACGCTTGCCCCAATGCCCGCTGGACTTGTTGAGAAATAAAAATAGGTTGTCATTTGATTTCTAGACACTTAAACCTTAGTATCTATACTTAAACTTCACCGGGGTTTGCTCTGTACCTGGTACGCTCCCCCCCCCCCCCCCCTCTTCACTGAAAATAGCCGATCTACAAGCTCACAACGTGCTGTGTTGAGAGCTTGTTTTTGCCTAAATTCCCCCCTCCTGTTCAGGCAGACTCTTGCCTCCCACAATTCCGTCATACAGTCTGTGCAATGGAAGCTCTGAAAACTATTGCCTTTGCAGTCACATGAATTTGTCCTACTGTAAATCAAATTAGTCGATTTGACTGCTTATCAGAAATGGGAATTAAAAAATATGTTTTAAAGATATTTTTGAAAATATATGTTCGTGAAGGGAAATGACGAAGGAGGTGTACAGTGCCAGACTCTTGGTATAGCATTCAGTGGAGTAGTTGTGTGGCTGGCTATGTGAGACCCAGGTTCAAGAGACTAGCATTAAAATGATAGTTCCCTAAACCTTGAAGCCTGTATCGCTTCCTCGACATCAAGTCAAACGATAAAACCTGGTACAAATTATGTGCCAGGCAGGCAGGCAGCGTTGATGAGCCATCTGCAGCGCATAAAACCTGCAGCTTGATTTCACTGCCGCTGATCAAAAGGTCAACAATCCCCATGCAACAAGAATACTGTTGCATGGGGACAGTAAATGTTATTTAGGAAATGACAAAAAGGGCTACAAGTACTGTATACCTTGTCAGTCACTTTCCCTCCCCCAAAAAAAAGAAAACAGATAAAAGAATACATGTGGTGAACCCCCCCTGGCGTGTGAAGCTCATAGAAGGTACTTAAAACTGCAATGACGCAACGCCTGCGCTCGTTAACATTTTGATCGTGGTCCTTTTATTAACGAGGTGCAGTGAAGTGAAATATCTAAGTTTTATTATTTGCTCAGGTACTGTAATTTCAAAGTAATTTTACTTTTACTTGAGTAGTTCCATTTCTTGACACTTTACTACATCTCGATGTTACAAATATAGGGCCATTCACACCGAGTACTATAACTGCAGCCTGCACCGCTCAGTTCACACGGGTGTGATTTATCTATCTCTTTCTACATTATTACACTGTTTAGAGTTTTTAGACTGATGATAGTTCTGCCTTCTTAAATGACCGTCATATGGCAGCCAAGCCTTTCCTTCTTTTCACCTTTTGAGCACCTTAAGAGCACTCGTACAAACATAGTGGCAGCCAAGTCTATGGACCTTTAAATTATTGTTTGTTTACGGCAGTTTAACAAACATTGACATTATGTGGCAGCTACGTTGGGCGCCCTCAGTCCCTTCACACGAGTGTGATTATTTTGTTTATCACCCTTCAGGAGGAGATGACCAGCGCCCTGGCCACCATGAGAGTGGACTACGAGCAGATCACTATCAAGACCCTCCAGGATTCCACCAACCCGCTGCTTATGAAGAGGCGGAAAAAAGTCAAAAGCACATCCACGCAACCGCCAGGCCTGTGAAACCACAACAAAAGACTCTTTTAGAAAAAAGCCCTCTCTCTCACACACACACATTGTCCCGTCTGTCCTAAGGAACGTTGCTGTGATGTGTGTGTCGACTTGTTATTTCTCTCGTTTCGCTTTGCCTCGCCTCGCGCGCACACACAGAAAGAAAGACGCTCTCACTGAGAACTCTGGGAAATCCAGAGAATGGCCAGTGTTTGAAGACTGCTATTTCCCCCCCAAAAAAACGAGGAAAAAAAAGCTGTTTTAATTGTGTCTTTTTGTCAACATTGTAACCTTTTTATCGTAGATGTTATGATTCAAATGTGTCATTGATCATATTTTAGGTGATCAGACGATCAGATTTTTAGGTGATCAGACGGTTATCACAATCGAACGGTGGTTCTCATAGTGGGGGGTCTACCACAGGGACGGTGGTTCTCATAGTGGGGGTTCCACCACAGGGACCCTCGGTGTTCCTTGAGCCAGGTGTGTAACTCTGACAGTGTTAAAATGGACCCTTACAGGTCTGTAACTGTGACTGTGTACAAATGACACATTTGTACACTCAATCGTTATGGGGTCCTTGAAATAAACAATGAGAAAGATAGCTTGCTAGTACGGCCACTACGGCAGCCAATGAGAAAGATGGCTTGCACTACTAGTGAAAGGCAAAGCGATGAAACATAGACCGCAGGTGTTACACAGCAGCTTGTGAACCACTGCTATATAACATTTTTCTAGTAGTTGAACACTTAAAAGGAGTATAGTTCATGAAGCCTTGAATTAATGGAGTTATTCTTTTTTTTGTCACTTTCCTAAGCCAATCATTTGATGACCGGCGAAAAGATGCTAATGTTTCTGGTAGGAGACTGCCAGTCAAAAGTATTGGCTCAGGAATGCGAAAAAATAAAACATCTCTATGAATTCAAGGCTTCATGGGGTGTGTAATCGATAGAAAATAAGTCTTTATTTTTGGTGAACAACTCCTTTAATTACTTAAAGGCTTACTTGAGCACTCCACAGAAATATATAATTTCGATTTACATTTTCAGACAGTTATCACGATTGTGCGTCGAACACGTCAAACGATTATTGAGCACTCCACAGAAGTATAACGAGGGTCTTTTGTTTGTGTCCCCCACATGGCTCTCACAGTTGGCTAATATGTACTGGACGCCGTCATCGGTAGCCGAGCGACCATAAAGAGCGACACCAAAGGATTACTTAAGCGTTCCGGTGCGGGGGTGACTCGGCTTCTTCGCTCTGCTATGCACTGGAAAATATTTTAGTATGTGCACTGAAGGTTATTGCATAAATCCCTAGTGTTGTCAGGGGTGGAGGAAAACATCTGTGTATAATAGTGCTTTAATTGTTTTATGTCTCTTATATTGTTGATTGATTGATTGTACATTTATTCATTCATACCTCACGTCAACAGTATTTTTATTTTCTGCGTCGGGTGCATTATGTTGCCGCAAAAATAAGAATAATGTTTTGTATGAGACGTGCTTTTGAATGGGTTGCCTTGTGGGTTGTGCTATTACTGTATGTGTTTTGTTTCAGTCACGTCAGCCAAATAATTTAATGTCGTCTGCATAGGAAAGTTGTGCCCTGAAGCCCTGTGTGGCAGAGAATTCTAATTCAAAAACGGTCGGCATCGGTTTTATTTTTATTAGGTTTTTTTTTAATCAAAATGTGTGTTGTTGGATGAATGCATGATTGCCACAGATGTGTTTTCAATGTAATTGCTCCCGGGACCCATTACATTGAAAACCTATTTACGTCACTGCATATTTTACTGTCTTTTTTTTTACATTTTGAAATGGTTCAACTAGCCGATCTACATTGGCACGTAGTGAATTTGTAGATTGGCTATTTGAACTATTTCATAATGTTTTTCAGAATGGTAAAAAATCGGGGTAAGGTGGCACGCAAGATGAGGCCCTAAGACTTTGCTGTTGGCGTTTTGTGGTGTCCCAAATATCAGTGTTGTAACTCCTTCCCCCCCATACCAGTGTCCATTGTGTGGTGGTAGGCGTCAGCATTCATCATGTACGTCTTGACAGACCGATCGCAACAGCATTTTACTTGAGAAGCTGGTGTTGGTGAACCCTGCTGCTAGCCAAAGCATTTTGAATCCTCCTGCTTCAAGAGCATTTTCAACACGCACGGTACACAGCAGCAGCAGTGATGGACGAGTACATCTGTGTTCCATTTATCAATTTCTAACTCTTGAGAGGGTCCATTTGGTTACGTTTGTATCCGCTCAAGAGTTAAAGTAACACTGAGGATTTTTACAGTGTTGTTTATAAGGTCCCAAGGGGCAAGGGACAGTATAAAACAAGGGAGTAGTTAAGAGATGTCAGAATCTATAATATTGCACCTTACTAAAAAATTCATGTCTTGTACTCTCAAATTAAATCTCTTGAAATCTTCTGAAGTTTCGGTGTGCATAATGTTAGACTGATAGGTTCTTGGTTAACTTAGATGACTATTTCTATTGCTTTTGATGTACCGACCTTGTGTTGTCCTTGCTTCCTGTAAATCGTTTTGGATAAGAGCTTCTGCTAAATGCCTCGTTATATTTTTACAAAAGTTGTAAAAATTGTATTGCTACAAACCCAATACTCATCTACCGTAGCTTTTAGTGGCACTTTACCAATTACCTCCCCTTATGAATGGGTACTAGTAGTTTGTCTTCCTGACAAATGTTGTAGTCCTAACATTTCATAAACATTTTCTCATTCCTGGTGGGTTGGTTTCCCTCCTCAGATTTATGCAGGAAGTAAGGTCTGTCTTTTATTTGTCGCTTGCTTTTCACCCCATTTTGTCTTTTTTTCCCCTCCCTCCACATGCACGTTTTTGTGTCGTCACTGCTGTTGTATCCTACCGCCTAGCCTGCCAGTGAGGAGCCCCCAACGGGAGGACGTACTCTTGTATCCTACCGACTCACCTGCCAGTGAGTAGCCCCCAACGGGAGGATGTACTCTTGTATCCTCCCGCCTCCCCTGCCAGTGAGGAGCCCCCACCGGGAGGACGTAGAGCCTTCGTCCTACTTCTCCCGCCCGACTGACATTTGCCAGCAACCCAAGAACGTAGGTGTAAGTATTGATACATTAACAACAGCAGAGAGCTCCAGACTTTCCTTTCTTGAGCAACATTTGCCACTTCCTCCTGGGGGATCCCGAGGGCGGTCCAAGGCCAGCGGGGAGATCTAATCCCCCCTCCCATCTGGTCCTTGGTCTGTCGGGGTCACCTCCCAGAGGGACGTGCATCTTGGTGGGGGTGGTATCAAGTGGTATTGTTACTTAGGACCCTAGTAGAAACTCTCATCCACTCTCATCCTCTTCTGTGTGTTTCAGTACAGTTCGTTCTTTCTGATAAACCCTGTCCCTGTCAGGGTGATCTGTGTACAGCCAACAATTCCGGGAAACCATTTGATCCTTAACAAACAGCAACTGGCAGTAGACACACACACACACACACACACTGAGTTTAATTGGCATTCCGAATTGTATCATTGCATCGGAAAAACGTGCATGCTCACCAGGCAATGAGCATTTCCTGCATGTGAATCCTGCACGTGGTTTCATTTTTCAGGGTACAGGCTGTATGACCGCGTCAAGATGACGCGATTAGAAAAATGCAGAAAATCAAAACCAACCCCAAATCCTTTTATTGGTGTGTAAATATGTTGGTCACAACATGAGGTATTTATATTTTAGCATGCCACAATTTTGGATGAAAAACGTGGACTCATATGTCATATACTGTACACCTAATATCTCAATGTGTTTAACTTTAACTGGTGTCAACTCATTCACTCCGACTCTGGCGGCTCAAATCAAGTGTGTTGATTTGCAGAGATTATGTTTCTGTTCACGTTACGTGTCTTATGTTGAATCATTCTAGTTTTGTATCATCCCTGGGCTTGCTGATGCTGCTCTGTAGCAGGGTTGTATCATCCCTGGGTTGCTGGTGCTGCTCTGTAGCAGGGTTGACATGCTTTTCAGGGTCAGCCCCAGAAATGTGTGAAAACACAAGTGCTTAAATGTATAGCTTGTTGGAAAGGAGCATAGTCTTATAAAAGGATAGAGGGAGGACCGGTGCGACAGCCCGGTCCCCCCACTATTCATTTCAATGGAAGTTGCTCAGTGGCGTTTTGAAGCACCCGGAAGAACGGTCTCTTCCGCATTTTTTCAATTTGGGCACCAAAATTTGGTGAAGTAAATTTAGAAAAATAGCAGCTCTACAAGCTCTAACCTAGGTG
Organism: Protomyctophum parallelum; assembly: GCF_964188405.1. Lineage (NCBI taxonomy): Eukaryota > Metazoa > Chordata > Actinopteri > Myctophiformes > Myctophidae > Protomyctophum > Protomyctophum parallelum. Next base: position 17,200,541 of record NC_139705.1, on the reverse strand, counting down.
CAAAGCGAGGCATTTAGAGCTTGTGGATCTGCTACTTTTGATGCTTTTGTGTGATGCTATAGTATGATCAATTTTAGGGCGTTATTTACAAAACAAACTGTGAAACCACCTCCTCCTCTCTGTCAAGTGAGTGAGTGGCTGATTCCCGTTACTCAAATCTCGGCCTCCTCGCCTCGTCCGCACTCCGTCCTCCAGCGTGACTCGGAAATCGCTCGCGTCGCAAATGTTAAGTTGCTTTCGGAGGAGTAGCCGAGAGATGCTTTGAGCGAGGATACATCAATATTCTAATATAAATGCACCAAGCCTACGTGTGTACGTACGGCTGTAATCCAACCGTTCGCCCCACCAACTTCAAATTCGACACGCACATTCCACACCCCCACAGGGAGTGCTGTACTTGGTGTCGAGTCTGTCGGATAGCCAGTTGTCCAGAACCAGCACAACAACCTCTGCCTGGGATCTGGACCTGATCAGCCCTATATCTCCATATATGGAGCTGCCCTGTTCTGACATGACAATGAAACAAACAAAAAAATAAAACAACGGACTTGGCATTGTATCTAGCGAGGAGGAGGCTTTATTAGACCAGCGGGGGTGAAGTTTTGACATCAGGCTTATAGCTTAGAGATGATGATAATCATGTGTTGTCTTTAAATTTACAAAGCCTGTGTTTGCAATAAGACTGTGGCGAGACACGCGCAATGGGGGGATATGTTTTGAATTAGGATGTTTGTTTGTTTGTTTCTATGAAAGAAGCAATTATTCCTGTTTGCCTGACTGACCACCACCATGTCATTAGTGTTCCTAGTCAAGGGGGGAGGGGCTATAAGACATGATTTATAAAAACCAGACAGCGCCACCGCAGTATTCCGTTTGGAATTTTGTGCGAAAACATTATTCACAGGCGTCCCATCGGTGTTTCCAGGTTTCTGCCTTGGGAACGAGGCCAAAAGAAGCGACTACTATGGGCCACGTGAGCACTTTACAGTACACCTATATACCATATAGGGGAGGATGGGGGAAGATGAACCACTTTTTACTTAAGTTGTCCTGGAAGCAAGGCAAAATGAGATGGCAGTCAAATCTAATGATCTACACATATTTCAGGATGTCCTCTTTCAATTGAAATGATGAGTAAGCAGCTATGACAAAGGGCCATGAAAATATGACCTTTTCAAAAAAAAAAAGAAAAGTGGCTCAATTTGCCCCAGGTAAGGGGTAAGTTGATCCAAAATTGAACCACATGATATTTTAATGTAAAGAGCTTAAACTTGAACAGATAATGTATTCACGTATTGAAAATAATTTAATAACAGTTTTCCCTTTTGCAAATAGTCTTATTTATCTGTTTATTTATTATTTAAACAATATAAAGACAATTAAATAAAGTTTGTTATTCAGAACCTTATAATATTTGCAATATTGTTAATACAATATAGCAAATTTGCAAACATTTGCAAACATCCAAATTAAAGGTCATTCAGTATAATTTGAGTAGCTAATACTTAATACAAAAATATGAATGGTGATTCACATTAAGAAAATTGGCTCAATTTACCCCAAGGAATTGGTTCAACTTGCCCCATGGCCACTTTTTGACAAAACATGGCTAGCTTAATGCTCCAGGCTAATGTTTAGCTAAATGATTCACATGGGTTTTATACATTGGTATATCACCAACATGCATGATATTTAAGTTTAGACCTGGGTGCTTTTGCTTTAATATAAAAATGATTATTCCAGAAAAGTTTATTTTTTTACTTTGACCAGCAAAAAACACTTTTTTGTGTATAAATGTACTTTCCACTTTGTCCATGTGTCTCTCATCTTCACAGTCAGGTTGAAATGGTGGGTGTGTCCTGATTTTGAGGTCACATGACAACTCATGTGTGTAGTTTTAAAGATACAGGGGGTGGTTCAACTTACCCGATGGTTCATCTTCCCCCATCCTCCCCTATCAGCCTTTTGAAAATGGACCACAAAAAAGTCTTGGGTCAGTTGGTGGGGTCTGTGGACAAATTCATATATATTTTTTGTGTGTGTGGTGGAGGTGGTCCTGGACATGACATTTTTTGAGCATCACTGATTTAATCAACATTATAGGAAGCAAATAATAGAAATTATAGAAACTCAAATAAAGCAACTACACTTTGGAAACGAGCCCCCCCCCCCCCCCCCCCCCCCTCCACCGCAACTACCAACATTTAGCCGCTTGAAAAAACAATCCCCAGAGTCGCTTGTAATAAGCCCATTCTTCACCATAAGCTCTTCTTCTCACATAACTCACGTCACCCATCAGCGGTGACGTGAGTTATGTGAGAAGAAGAGCAAGCTGGTATAATTTAGCTGAAGGTCGTGTTTGTTCTTACATGGCTTTTTGGGGGGGGAGGGGAGGGGAGGTTTGTAGCAACTCATAATGTAATAGCAACTCATAATGTAATAAGGGCTCAAAAAGGCTCATAATGTAATAAGTTAAATGTAATAAAAACTCATAATGTAATAATCAGCTCATAATGTAATAAAATCATGAGTGCATAACGTAATAACAGATTTTTCAAAAAAAGACGTGTTACATTATGAGTTGCCTTAATAGGCAGCTCATAATGTAATAAAAGTTCATAATGTAATAATGGCCCATATTGGTGAGAAAAGTCTTACACTGTCATTGTTATTAGTATTACCTCTGTTGACAAATGTAGACTTTCATATAATAATAATAATAAACTTTATTTGTATAGCACCTTTCATACATAAATGCAGCTCAAAGTGCTTCACAGGGCAGGACACAAAAATAAAAATATAATACAATAAAACACAAGTAGTTAAAATGATAGAACAATGGAAAAGAACATAAAATAAATAAAAACAAATAAAAACACCACATGCAGCAAATCAGTCAGGGCAGGGTAGGAATGTGCATAGTAAAACTCAACTAAAAGCAAGAGTGATGAGGTGAGTCTTGAGTTGAGATTAAAAAATGTCTACAGAGGGTGCGTGTCTGAGCTCGAATGGAAGTTTATTCCAGGCTGTTGGGCCGTAGAAGCAAAAAGCTGCCTCACCATATTTTTTTGTGCACATTCTTTTAGGCACTTCAAGTAGGCCAGCATTGGAGGACCTGAGGGGGGCGGTTAGGGACATATCTAGGGAGGCAGTCACGGAGGTATGTCGGTGCGAGACCATTGAGAGCTTTATAGACAAGTAAAATAATTTTAAAATCAATCCTAAAAACAACCGGAAGCCAGTGCAGTGATGCCAAAACTGGAGTAATATGTTCTCTCATCTTAGTTCTAGTTAAAACTCTAGCTGCTGCATTTTGGACTAGTTGTAATCTGTCAGTCGTTTTCTTACGCAGTCCTGAAAAGAGTGCATTGCAGTAGTCAAGCCGAGAAAAAACAAAGGCGTGGATTAGCGTTTTTGCATCGTCCAAGGACAAATAGTCTCTGATTCGTGCAATATTTCTAAGGTGAAAAAAGGCAATCTTGGTAACATGATTAATGTGTGAATAAAAATTAAATTCAGAATCAATAATAACCCCCAGGTTCTTTACTGTACTGTTACTTTCTACAGTAAGGTTGCCAAGTCTGCTTATTATTGATTCTTGCTGCTCGCTAGAACCGATTATGAGAACTTCTGTCTTATCCTCATTTAGCTTGAGAAAGTTCTCACTCATCCAACATTTGATGCTAGACAGACAGGTCAACAGCGGGTCTAAAGCACAGGGATCATCTGGGGCCACAGAAAGATATAGTTGGGTATCATCAGCATAGAAATGAAAATTGACTCCGTGATTGGTAATGAGTTCGCCCAATGGCAGAATGTACATGGCCCATATAGTCTTACACTGTCATTGTTATTACCTCTGTTGACAAATGTAGACTTTCATATGGCCCATATAGTCTTACACTGTCATTGTTATTACCTCTGTTGACAAATGTAGACTTCCATATGACCCATATAGTCTTACACTGTCATTGTTATTACCTCTGTTGACAAATGTAGACTTCCATATGGCCCATATAGTCTTACACTGTCATTGTTATTACCTCTGTTGACAAATGTAGACTTTCATATCGTCACCTTATTAAACTAATTGCTTAAGTCATTTTTTGCCCAAAAAAGTTTTGGGCCTAAATCACCACCTGGTGATGCTGGCCACCTCTGGTAAAATCGCCCGAGCCCTAATGTAAAAGGCCTTCCTGTTACACCCTATTAAAACAATGGCCTATGTCAAGAGGGAGACTTAGGCCATATTATTTTGCCTAAGTCATAATAAAATGTGCCATTTTAACACTCCTTTCAAAATGGGAGTGAATGGGACTGAATGGGAGGTACTGTTACTATGGGACTGATAGAATGGGAGTGAATGGGACTGAATGGGAGTGAAAGGGAGGTACTGTTACTATGGGACTGATACTATGGGAGTGCATGGGACTGAATGGGAGTGAATGGGAGGTACTGTTACTATGGGACTGATATAATGGGACTGAATGGGAGTGAAAGGGAGGTACTGTTACTATGGGACTGATACTATGGGAGTGCATGGGAGTGAATGGGAGTGAATGGGAGGTATTGTTACTATGAGACTGATACTATGGGAGTGAATGGGACTGAATGGGAGTGAATGGGAGGGAATGTGACTGAATGGGAGGTACTGTTACTATGGGACTGACACGATAGGAGTGAATGGGAGTGAATGGGGTGTACTGTTACTATGTGACTGAATGGGAGTGAATAAAAGTGAATGGGAGTGAATGGGACTGAATCGGAGTGAATGGGAGGTACTGTTACTATGGGACTGTCACTCCCATTCACTCCCATTCAGAGTGAAAGGGAGTGAATGGTAGGTACTGTTACTATGGGACTGTCACTCCCATTCAGAGTGAAAGGGAGTGAATGGGAGTGAGGGAGTGAATGGGAGGTACTGTTACTATGGGACTGTCACTCCCATTCATACTGCAGAAGTAATTTGGCCTAAATAACGTTTATAATTGCCTAAGTTAAAATGGCATGTTCAGATATTGGCCCAAGTCATTTTATCCTTACATGTTACATGATTGACATACACCTTTATTTGTATGTCAATAGTCATATTCTTTCATATTTTTAGTTTAATTAGTTTAATAAGGTGACGATATGAAAGTCTACATTTGTCAACAGAGGTAATAACAATGACAGTGTAAGACTATATGGGCCATATGGAAGTCTACATTTGTCAACAGAGGTAATAACAATGACAGTGTAAGACTATATGGGCCATATGAAAGTCTACATTGGTCAACAGATGTAATAACAATGACAGTGTAAGACTATATGGGCCATATGAAAGTCTACATTTGTCAACAGAGGTAATACAAATGACAGTGTAAGACTATATGGGCCATATGGAAGTCTACATTTGTCAACAGAGGTAATAACAATGACAGTGTAAGACTATATGGGCCATATGGAAGTCTACATTTGTCAACAGAGGTAATAACAATGACAGTGTAAGACTATATGGGCCATATGAAAGTCTACATTTGTCAACAGAGGTAATAACAATGACAGTGTAAGACTTTTCTCACCAATATGGGCCATTATTACATTATGAACTTTTATTACATTATGAGCTGCCTATTAAGGCAACTCATAATGTAACACGTCTTTTTTTGAAAAATCTGTTATTACGTTATGCGCTCATGATTTTATTACATTATGAGCTGATTATTACATTATGAGTTTTTATTACATTTAACTTATTACATTATGAGCCTTTTTGAGCCCTTATTACATTATGAGTTGCTATTACATTATGAGTTGCTACAAGGTTCAACAGCGTGAGGATCTCTATCTTTCATTCTTGTTTCATTTCTTTTTTGAGATGGGGGTCCACGGCCAAATACGTATATCATTTTGACATGAAAATGTCTAATCACTGATGTAGTCGGAAAACTGTTAGGATTCGGAGGACATTTGTAGAATGGGCCTCATGTTTTTGGATTAAACTAAGTCTCCACTCCACTCCTCTCAAATTAAATTGGTTAGTTAAGGTTCATTACATGTTGGCTTCCAATTTCAATGTGGCGTGCTAGTTTAGGGGTGAGGGAGGGCGGGCAGTCAGGGCGGGAACAGTTGAGCACTAAAGCATGTTGAGAATGTTGTTTATACTGTATGTTGTTTGGACAGACGCTATAGGTTCACTGTTTACCTGCTTTCCTAGTTTCTTTGAGGCGATACTGTTCTCTCTGACATATAATATTTATGTGACTTTACTCATGTTTTTTGACTATACAGTTCATGCTTATCCTGCTTACTCTGATCTCAATTTGTAAGTCACTCTTGATCAGTGTCTGTTAAATGCCTACACGATAATTGTAATGGGCACTTTTAGCTATTTCAGCTATTTAAGAAACCTAAACTAGCTGATCTGCAGTAGATTGGCTACTGTTTTGCTTCTTTGCACAACACCATTAAAATGGGGATTAACTGGTAAATCAAACTACCTAATGAATTTAGTCAGTTAGGCCTATATAAAAAAGTATCTGTTGTAAATTAATTAAAGGACAGACTTCAATACTTTTTAACCTATCTTCATATAATTGGTCCTCACTAATTTGCATGATAAAATGGCACAATTAGTTTTCTACTCGGTCTGTGTCTCATAGGCAGTTTAGAAACCCGTCCACCAGTGACATCATCGATGGGGAATCCAAGCTAATGGAAACAGCAGGCTTTCTATTTCTGAAAAGTTACAATGCTATAATGGAAGCCATTGTTCTCGATGATGTCACGGGAAGACTGGTTTCTGAACTGCCTGGGGTTTAAGTGGTTAAAGTATAAAAGTTATTTTCAGTCTGTCTTATAATGTAAACTGATATTCTCTCTAGTTTCATGACATATCTTCGGGGGAAAAGATTTAGGTACATATTTACATACCGTTAGAATGACAAAAGTTGCTGTAAAGTAACAATGTAATTCAGGTGTTGCCATGGATGAAAAGGTTATTTACCACCATGGTTTCCACAGTGGGGTCCGTTTTATATGTACCCTATTTGCCTGAATATAATAATAATAATAAACTTGATTTATATAGCACCTTTCATACATAAATGTAGCTCAAAGTGCTTTACAGAGCAAACTAGAAAAAGTGCCCTTCTGGGCACAGGTCTCCACCAGGATGAGCAGATGTGAAAGATTCCAGGCAAAGGTTTTTCCTTGGCCTCTAGGGAGTTGGCATACAAAGTTATCCACAGATCCATGCAGTTAGAGGTAAAAACACTTTTCGGCCAGTTATAGCGCCACCTTGAGGCTGAGTTGAAATTGTTCATGTGGCATTTCGTCCTCGGCCTAGTGGGAATGTGGGTGCACAATTTCACGGAAATCACGCGATGTGTTCATGATTTGCAGCATTTTGTTTGAAACTGAGCACTCCTGTGAACTTTGGAAGCCAATCTTAACCAATCAGGATGGAGTCTGGCCAGCAGTGGAAGACCTTAGGGGCCGGTTTGGGACATATTTAGGGAGGCAGTCATGTAGGTAGGAAGGTGCGAGACCATTGAGAGCTTTATAGACAAGTAAAATAATTTTAAAATCAATCCTAAAAACAACAGGAAGCCAGTGCAGTGATGCCAAAACTGGAGTAATATGTTCTCTCATCTTAGTTCTAGTTAAAACTCTAGCTGCTGCATTTTGGACAAGTTGTAGTCTGTCAGTTGTTTTCTTAGGCAGTCCTGAAAAGAGCGCATTGCAGTAGTCAAGCCGAGAAAAAACAAAGGCGTGGATTAGCGTTTTTGCATCGTCCAAGGACAAATAGGCTCTGATTCGTGCAATATTTCTAAGGTGAAAAAAGGCAATCTTGGTAACATGATTAATGTGTGAATTAAAATTCAATTCAGAATCAATAATAACCCCCAGGTTATTTACTGTACTGTTACTTTCTACAGTCAGGTTGCCAAGCCTGCTTGTTATTGATTCTTTCTGCTCGCTAGAACCGATTATGAGAACTTCTGTCTTATCCTCATTTAGCTTGAGAAAGTTCTCACTCATCCAACATTTGATGCTAGACAGACAGGTCAGCAGTGGGTCTAAGGCACAGGGATCATCTGGGGCCACAGAAAGATAAGACTTATATAGGTTTTTTTTCAATGCAAATATCCTAAAAAACGGGGTTGTATTATAATCGGGGACTAGATTATTTGACATTCAATGTTATTTTTCCACAAATGAGTCTTGAAAAATGGGGGTCATCTTATAATCAGAGTCCCTGGAAGAAATCCCTACAGTCCTACAGGGGTGACCTGAGACAAACATGTCTGAGAAGCACTGGTCTAGATATATAGACTTAAATGTAAATGTCTGAAGTTGTCCCTCGCCCCATACCTGTCAGAGTAAAATGTGACTTGTTGAAGTGAAGGCATACAGTAGGAAGGCAGACACAATGGAGCATTGGACATTCTGCAGGAAGGTCATCATTCAGGGTGAATGGGCGCCAGCACAAACCATTTGTTAACTTTCCCTACAACTTAAACACTGTAATTGAGCGAGCTCTGCCCTGGAGCAAGGCAGGCAGGCAGGCGGCCTCTGTAATGGAACGCCAACACACAAACACCTGAAAACAAAGCATAATGGAGCAATGAAGCACACTGGGGTTGCTGATTGAAAGCATACTTTTGTAGGCAAAAATAATGTATTGCACAGTTTGAGAAACAATTCTACTTAGAGTGACTTAAAACGAATGGCAAAAATATGCTGAAATGGCAAAATAAATTGCCAATGTACTACTAGCCAACAAACAACACATCTCATCGTGAAATATTTCAATTATTGACATAGCTGTAGGTTAATTGTCTTTATAAAAATAAAAAAAGATTATTCCTCCTTATAGGAATCGGGGACAACACTATAGATGAATTTACTTCTATTGAATAGGCCTAATCAAAAAGTCCGTTTTTTTAATGTTTAGAAAAGGTTGGACTATATATCGACAACTGTGTCATGCAAAATGGTTGAAATAGCAGATATACCAGCTTGTACATTGGCTATTTTTAAATGTTTTTTTCATTTGTTTTTGAGCTTTTAGACACAATACAATAATTGTTGATGGCAACGTCCCAGCTCCATAAATACCTTTACCTTTAATTACATTGTAGAGAATGGGGGGACTCTCAAAGGGCTTCTTAAATGTTTCTTTTACCACAACCCCATTTTATGGAGGATATGTTTTGGCGACCCCACACTTCATTTACAGTTTATGGAGGATATGTTTTGGCGACCCCACACTTCATTTACAGTGCAATGTCAAAGTTGAAATTGTCTATTTAAAATATAAAGCATTTAATATTAAGATCTATTAGAAAATGCATTTAAAATGCTTCTGATATGTCTTAAGTTGTTCTGTACACATTTTTAAATGGAAGAATATGTACTTGCCAGAACCTTCATAAAGCCCATTACAAAAGTGTTCATTCACAGGCTGTATTTTTCAAACGCAAATGAAAGCGACAGACCTAATGGGAAGGATGCTTGTAAAGCTGAACACGGTGAAGCGTGGCCGCATTGGGCTGAGAAACAGGCAAAGAACTACTTCAACTCTTGTCGACGCCAAACTACCAGAATAGCCGGACTCGACTTTCTCTTAAGCTACTCTCTGGATGCTCATTATTACCAACTGAAAGCCAGAGCTTTACAAGGAGCTGTCCAGTGAAACTGGCTTTGAATTGTTGTGAAAAGTGACATTTACAATGTACAATTATGAAGTGCTGTACTTACAGTAGAACTCTAATCGGTCCTCACTGATTCATCATTATAAGATATGGCACCATTTCTGTCTACTCACTCTCATTAATGGGCTATGGACAGTTCAGAAAGCTGCCTACCAGTGACATCATCGATGAGGATTGCAAGCTTATTGAGAAATTACAGCCCTTTTCTTCCTGGAAAGTTAGCATGCTGAAATAGAAGCCATTGTTGAAATGTCCAAGCCTGCCTACCGATGATGTCACTGGTATTCTGAACTGTCCACACAGTCCTCCTCTGTGACACAGAACAAGTAGACACAAATGGTGCCATCTTATGACCATTGGCTATTGGTTAAGACCAATTAAATGAAGATAACTTGCATATTCTTCAAGTGTCATGTCAGAGGGTTTTTCTCCCCCAAGATGTTTTTTGTCTCTGCCAAGCCGGAGGCATGGTGGCAGTGGATCAGTGGTAGAGTGGCCAGAGTGGCTGCTCTTTGGCCACTTAGAATAGCCAAATGGCAGTGATCACGCCTCCAGGTCTTTAGTTTACTCAAGTTAGGTAATAAGACCTGGTACTTAAGACACGCAAAATACAGCCCTGAACCTCTTAATAATTGTGATTGCAGTGAAACCTTTGCGCACACATAGCCACTAGGCCAAGGAAGAAATGCCACCTTTTTCACATTTAGGCCTGTCAGCACATTTTTTTTAAACAAAATGCCTCAAATCATGAACCATGCATGAAAGGCAGAGAAGGACATTTTCACATTATTGGCCTATTATAGCACCACCAGGAGGCCATAACAAAAACCTGTGCTCCGAGGAGCACAGGTTTTTTCCTAGTCTTTGACATCTTTCTTTTTTCCAACCTTCAATTTGCGACCCCGCCGCCACCTTCCCGCGACCCTCACCTGGGGGGGGGGGGGGGGTCGCTACCCACAGTTTTGAAACGTGCACAATGTGCACAGCAGAACCTGTCTTGCCCTGTGTCTCAATGTTAATGATAAGGCACAGAACACAGGGAGAAAGAGGGAGAGAAAACAAGGTTGTTAAAGAACAGATGCCAGCTGCAGCCAGCCATCCAGATGGAATTGATCCAGATATGGCCAGAGGGGAAGTGTAGCAGTTTGAAAGCCCCACATGCCAGTGGAAACAAGTTTCCTAATTAGACTGCAGTGGTTGGTGGGGGGCTGCAGTGCATCTGGAGTCAAAGAAATAGAGGGGAGGGTATTTACAAACCTCTTATACTCCTCAGTCTGGGACACAGCGTTACACAACGTGAAGAAGAGCTTTGGAGGTGTTGCATCTCAACAGACAGCCGGTAGGTAGGCCTATACATGATTTTTGATTGATTGATGTTCCTTAATTTAACATATATTCATTCTAACATACATTCTATGGATGTAATATAAGTAATTTAATGTGGACATTATTCCGAAATAATCAGGGAAAAAAAACATTTTGATTTAATGTCACTCCAAATTCAAGAATCACGTTCCTTTGTTTTGTACCGTATTTCTCCTTAGGAATCAAGGACGACAGTGACAATTCATTTCTTTCAATTACTTTAAAAAGAAAATAGTGCGTTTTTATGTTTAAAGAATATATATATATCGATTTGTTGCACAACTGTTGTGCAATTTTTTTTGAAATAGCAGATCAACAAGCTTGTACTGTAGATTGGCTACTTTCACTTTGTTTTAAAATGTTTTTAGATTTTAGATTTTCAAGCTTTTAGCCTACAATAACATGGCCCAAACTATGGATCAATTATTAATCGATTATCATTTCGATTCTGTTTCATTATTGATTAAATGTATTCATTGGATTAAACTGTCCCACCCCTCCTCCAATAGGAACCATGCGTGATTAAATGTATTCATTGGATTAAACTGTCCCACCGCTCCTACAGGAACCACATGCGTGATTAAATGTATTCATTGGATTAAACCGTCCCACCCCTCCTCCAATAGGAACCATGCGTGCGTTGCTGCTGCTCCTGGCCACGGGCCTGCTGTTGGACCTTCAGCTGGCGTCCGGCCAGCGCCTCAACTCCTTCCAGTGGCTCAACCAGCTGCGCAGCCGCCGGCGCCACCCGGAGGCCCAGTGGGACAGCGGCTCGCGGGACGCCGACTGCCCGCTGGAGTGCGACTGCCCCTCCTCCTTCCCCACGGCCATGTACTGCCACAGCCGCAACCTGCAGCACGTGCCCTACGTGCCCTCGCACATCAAGTACGTCTACCTGCAGCGCAACCAGATCGCCGGCATACCCGACGGCGTGTTCGACAACGCCACCAACCTGGTCTGGGTCGTGCTCTTCCACAACAAGGTGCTTATGATGATTTCCCTAATTCAGTTATTTCTATAGTTTTTAGATCAGGTTTGCTAGTTTTTATTTTTCTGACAACGCTTAGTTTTTATAGTTTTAGTGTTCGTTTTTTCATACTTTAAGTTTGGCTTATTTGTCAGGTGTAGGATTAAAAAACCATCAGAGTAATTAGGCCTATTGTAATAAAAGCTATGTAATAAAAACTCAACAAAAGATTTCAAAAGATATATTCAACTGTTGGTAATGAAGAAAACTAAAACTAAGGGCATTTTGTCTAGTAGTTCACTTAACGAAAATGTTTTTATTTTATTTTAGTTTTCGTTATTTCGTTAGTATATACTATAATAACCATGTCAATCCACAACAAGCTCGAGTCGGACCGCATCGGAGAGCGTGTCTTCGCCAAGCTGCAGAACCTGGACCGCCTCTACCTGGACCACAACGAGCTGAGCCGCATCCCCGCCCACCTGCCCGCCTCCATCACCGACCTGCGGCTGAGCAACAACCGCATCGCCAAGATCGGGGCGGGCGTCTTCGACGGCATGGTGCGGCTCGCCAGCCTCAAGCTGCACGCCAATGCCATCGAGGAGGTGGCCCCCAACGCCCTCAAGGGCCTCGGGTCCCTGGCCACGCTGGACCTGAGGAAGAACAAGCTGCGGAAGATCCCTGAGAACCTGCCCGCGCGGCTCAGCCAGCTGTACCTGGAGTTCAACGCTATTGAGAGCGTCCCCGTGGACTTCTTCGGCACGTACCCCAGGCTGCAGTTCGTACGGTTGGCCCACAACAGGCTGACGGACGGGGGCATCCCGTCGCAGGTGTTCAACGTCAGCACCCTGGTGGAACTGGACCTGTCCCACAACAAGCTGGAGAAGATCCCCATGGTGGCCCGCAGCCTGGAGAACCTCTACCTGCAGGCCAATCAGATCAAAGGTAAAAGAAAAAAACACACATCCTTCTCTCGTCATCTGTGTCACATGTGAAAACTTTCCAAAATGTTTACAACAAACAACATAATTATAGCCTATCATTATCAAATAGCGGATCATATATCATTGATATTTGAGTGTTGCATCCCTAGTTGACTCCTCTTGGCTCTTCTCTGTCTTGCAGAGTTCTCTGTCTGTCGGCAGCTCCTGTAGTGTAGTTGGGAATGGTTTATCTATTCCTCTGTAGTGTGGTTGGCATGGTTTAACTAGTCCTCTGTAGTGTGGTTGGCATGGTTTATCTATTCCTCTGTAGTGTGGTTGGCATGGTTTATCTATTCCTCTGTAGTGTGGTTGGCATGGTTTATCTATTCCTCTGTAGTGTGGTTGGCATGGTTTATCTATTCCTCTGTAGTGTGGTTGGCATGGTTTATCTATTCCTCTGTAGTGTGGTTGGCATGGTTTAACTAGTCCTCTGTAGTGTGGTTGGCATGGTTTATCTATTCCTCTGTAGTGTGGTTGGCATGGTTTAACTAGTCCTCTGTAGTGTGGTTGGCATGGTTTATCTATTCCTCTGTAGTGTGGTTGGCATGGTTTATCTATTCCTCTAGTGTGGTTGGCATGGTTTATCTAGTCCTCTGTAGTGTGGTTGGCATGGTTGAACTAGTCCTCTGTAGTGTGGTTGGCATGGTTTATCTATACCTCTGTAGTGTGGTTGGCATGGTTTAACTAGTCCTCTGTAGTGTGGTTGGCATGGTTTATCTATTCCTCTGTAGTGTGGTTGGCATGGTTTATCTATTCCTCTGTAGTGTGGTTGGCATGGTTTATCTATTCCTCTGTAGTGTGGTTGGCATGGTTTATCTATTCCTCTGTAGTGTGGTTGGCATGGTTTAACTAGTCCTCTGTAGTGTGGTTGGCATGGTTTATCTAGTCCTCTGTAGTGTGGTTGGCATGGTTTATCTAGTCCTCTGTAGTGTGGTTGGCATGGTTTATCTAGTCCTCTGTAGTGTGGTTGGCATGGTTTATCTATTCCTCTGTAGTGTGGTTGGCATGGTTTATCTAGTCCTCTGTAGTGTGGTTGGCATGGTTTAACTAGTCCTCTGTAGTGTGGTTGGCATATGCCAACCACACTACATGTCAAGTTGTCTCAAGACACTTTACATGTAGAGCAGAGACCTGGTAGAACCCGACTCTCGGGTGGGCGGCCATCTTCCTCGACCGTGTCGGGGGAGAGAGTGGAGAGACAGAGAGGGAGATACAGGCAAATACAAGTTGACATGTCTATTCATGCTCCAGCTTTAGGTGAAAACTACAACATGATGTCATGCCACGGTGGTAAGCCATTCACTGCTCACACAAACACATTTCTCTATCTTTACTAACCACTGTTTCGGTGGTCACCTTATCACCTAAAACTGGAGTATGAATAGGCCTCAAATATTCCTCTGTATTGTGGTGGTGGACATTGCTCATAGCCTCATAGGGGTGTATCGATAAACCAAGTGTAGCTAATGTGGAATATCAATATACTTCGATTGTTGAAATTAAGATTGATGTTTCGATGCAGTTACTGTATTCCTCTGTAGTGTGCTTGACATGGCTCTCTCTCTCTCTCTCTCTCTCTCTCTCTCTCTCTCTCTCAGAGTTCTCTGTGGGCAGTTTCTGCAGTGTGGTGGACATGACTAACTTCTCCAAGCTGAGAGTCCTGCGTCTCGACGCCAATGAGATCAGTGTCAAAGACATTCCTGCCGAGGCTGCCTACTGTCTACGCATGGCATCACACATCGACGTCTAGTTCAAAAGTCTACAAGCTTGTGACATATACGTGAGCTTGTATTGTATGAGCATTACTATAAAACAGGGTTAAAGCTATCTGAAATGTTTTTAAATCTCTCCAGATAGGGGGGTCTGCAGCCAAATGCATTCCCCTTCCCTCCCTACTTCCTTCACAGGTGTTACCGATGATACATACAGTGTACTAATGAATCCTCTGTTCCATTCTGGTCAAACAGTGTCAGGGTGCTGCTATTGTGCATGTTGGCTCACTGGAAGCACTCTGCTACACCAAGTGGGTCTCAAAGTGTCCTCCTGTATGGCGGTCCTTGAAATTAAAAAGTTTGACAACCACTGTACACTAAGGCGCCGTCCAGACAGAGACGATTTGATGTGAATCCGCAGAAGCGTATTTATCGTATTGCCGTTTCATCCACACTAAGCTGGCGTTTTGGGTGACCGAATACACTCATTTTTTAAACCGGGTCCCGGAGTGGAGAAATATGAAGACACAACCCTTGCGCCGGAACAGAGCCTTAATTAGTACCATCGGTAACACCTAGGTAGAGAATGGGCACGGAAGTAGGAAGAGTTATTCTGTGTGCATAGAGCCCATTCTGGCTACCCTTGTGTAGGTTGCCCTTAGGCAAGGCAGTGATTATGTCTCTGCTAGAGGCCCACCCATGACACACATGTTTGGGTCTCCATTTAGGATAGTCCTAGACCACCCCATTACTCATGTGTTGACGCATACAGTTGCCATTTGAGAATATTTAACTGATAAGAAAACAAATCAATGTCAATTAAAAAATAGGCACAAATAACTTTTTTGATACATAAACATTTAAATGCATATTAAACCAATGTGAAAATGTCACTTTAACTTTAATTATATCCTACAATGAACAAGCAAACAAATTAAATATACAATACACATAAACTGATCATGTATAGGCCTATTAAACAAGCTCACAATGTAGGAGCTGGAAGCCGGCACTTTGTGGGAAATAGCAGAATGTGATTTTATCATTGTGTGTTCTAGAATTTGTTTTAAAAAGACAAACTTGAACACAAACATGATATCTTATGTTGTCATCAATGCAGGGCAACGCTCTTTACCACTGCCAGTGGGAGAGGCCGCTAAATGTGGACAATTGCTGCCACCGTGTGGCGAATAATGGCATTACAGCAGGGTGAGCAGACTCATCATGCAAAAGAGGATTCACGTAATGATGTGTAGTCAGGGTTTGGAAGTTTACTTTCTAGATTACTGATTAAAAGTGTGACCTCTGTAGTCCATAACCTACAAATCTGTGATTTTCATGTCCAAGGCACAGCAATCGGGTTGAGTGTTTTAGTCAAAATATCAATGCACACAGGTATTCATAGCAAAAATACCAGACCTACAAGCTTGTAGATGTCCTGGCTATGATTACATTTCCGCTCATAATGAACCAAAATAGGGATGTCTGTTTGAAAGTGGATAAGATATATATTTTTGTAGAGTATAAAATGTGCCTCTGCATAGGGAAATGAATGCGCACAAAGTATATTCATAACCTTTTGTATAGTTGTGTATATATATTGCAATAATAGCCTAATATTTGGACTGTCCAGCGAGACCCCACATAGCATTTTAAGTTTTAGTTGTAGGGATGTCCCGATCACGTTTTCTTTTCTCCCGATCCGATTATTTGATTTTTAGTATCTGCCAATACCATTTTTTTCCCAATCCAATATTTATATTTTATAGAACAATTATGTCATATCACAATAGTACAATATCCAATATGTTTTTGCTCCAGATCCGATTACGATCATTTGAAAATTACATGACCGGCCCCGATTTCCCATCACGTGATCGGATCGGGACAACCCTTACCCTACTAGTTAGTTCAGGATGGGGACAACCCTTACCCTACTAGTTAGTTAAGGATGGGGACAACCCTTACCCTACTAGTTAGTTAAGGATGGGGACAACCCTTACCCTACTAGTTAGTTAAGGATGGGGACAACCCTTACCCTACTAGTTAGTTAAGGATGGGGACAACCCTTACCATACTAGTTAGTTAAGGATGGGGACAACCCTTACCCTACTAGTTAGTTAAGGATGGGGACAACCCTTACCCTACTAGTTAGTTAAGGATGGGGACAACCCTTACCCTACTAGTTAGTTAAGGATGGGGACAACCCTTACCCTACTAGTTAGTTAAGGATGGGGACAACCCTTACCATACTAGTTAGTTAAGGATCGGGCAACCCTTACCCTACTAGTTAGTTAAGGATGGGGACAACCCTTACCCTACTAGTTAGTTAAGCCCAGTTTTATACTTAAAATTGTGCAACGGTGTCACACAAAACTTGCTGATCTACAAACTCACAAAGCACAGCCATCGCAAAGTGTTGAATCTTATATTTTCACTAGTTTTGAATTAAAACAAAAATCTATATTTTGCTTTTATAAAATGTATAAATTGTTTAATCTATTTAATACATTTGTGTAATTAACTGTTGCTCCACTAATGCCAACGACAATCCGACCTGTTTACTTACTGTATGTATTGGTCAGTAATTCCATCGTTTTTTGTTACTTTTTGGATAAATACATATAGGCGTACTTTAGTAATTGTAGTAAAACAATTTATTTGTAGCTTTTATTAAACACAATTTTCAGCAAATACTGAAATTAAGTCTATAATCTTGGTACTAGTAATTTCCTTTCAAATAGTTATCCAATTATTACTTTAATATATTTAAAAAACCGAATGATAGTTTCTCAAATTGATGTGATTTTTCAGTAACTGAGGACTACAGTCTGCATACAGTGTAATACTCAGTGTTAATGTAATGTTAAATTAACAGGATTTTACAGTGTACAGACAGTTCTATATATAATCCATATAATTAAGATCCAGTCTCTTATTGCTATTCAAATTTCTCAGATCTTATAGACTGGACATACATTAACCCACACCTACTAAAGGACAATGCAACGAACACAGTTTTGTGTAGTGAGTGTTTTACAAAAAAATAAAGACCTGACAAATATTTGACAAAATAAATGCGTAATTGTATGTATTGCAATAATAATGTATGTGTTTCACACCTGGGAACCTTCCAGGGCTCTTAACAGGAGTCATGGCTCCCACTGAGTGATTCTGAACTGTTCCTGGGAAAGCTGGCCTGGCAATATGACTCGGCCTTTCATCTCCAACAGCTGCCTGTAATCTGCAGCGGAAAAAGCCACCACGTTGAATTAACTTTCCCTGTGTTCTTTCTAGTGGCACGAGGGATATATTTGGCTTCACGGCATGCTAAAACATACACCCGTCAAACTCTCTGGCCTCCTGTAGGATAGTTATTCTTCACACACAGAGTACAGGGACCAGAACGCATACAGTACATATGATCAGATGTATTCTAGACTTTTTTTTATATCGCTGCAAATAAGAACTCTGTTCCAAAAATAAACAAATGATCCAGGCGGTTTGATTCATATCATGGATTTGAAGAATCGACTAACGGCGAGAAAACGCTAATGTTACCACCACTGACTATTTTAGCTAGAAACAGACTGTATCAAAGACTGACTATCGTAAACGATACAGAGCCAGTGTTGAGCCAGGTCTCATTCTGTGATTTGTAAAACACCCCTAAACAATTTCACATGTGGAATCATAATGTTACGGTATTATCGTTAATTTAAAATCTATCTTATTCTACCATGGATTTCATACCGCCTGCTCAAATACTGACACTTTTACCATTGAGATTTATTTTTACCATTGAGCTAATAGAGCCGGCCTGCTTGCTCAGGGGATACATTTTATCTTGATCATCATCAGGTCTCAGAATTTCCCAGTGTGTTGCTACCTTGTTGTGGTGGGGAGGCTTGTGTGCCTCCGTGACTCAGAAGGCTATGGGGTTCATACCCTCAGCTGTTCAACCATGCCGGTTTCTAGAGTTGAGGCCAGACGAAAAGCAGCACCTGGCCCTCCAGGTTGGGGGTTGGGTGGGAGAATAGTAACAGCCCTAACCTGTAAAACAATTCCTTGTTAACAGAAACGCCAACAAGAGATCAACAAGACATCAACACCTTGGCCCAGGGCCTGGGCCAAGAACACACTGGAGGGAGCTTTAGATCGCTTGTTGACGGCCTAATGCCCCGGAAGGGGTAGTAGCTAGGCGTGAGACATGACCTTTGACACGATCTCAATGTCTCAATAGAACAGCAGGGGGACAAAATATAACCACTCCAATTGTATACGTTATACATATCTTACCATACAGACAAAATTAAAATGTATTCATTGAGAAAAAGTTGCATAGTGAGGCTTTAAAGCCTCAATGTGCAATTTCTCCATATTATGAAATATCTGTGACCGTTAGGGTTTAATGGAAATTGCTTCTGAATCTGAACATCCATTTGCAATGACCAATTCTAACTCTCTTTATATCTCATAACAATGAGTTGTGGCGACTGAGGCCTGTAATCCGGACATCCAAGTAGAATTATCCCTCATTGAAGCTCCACCACAGAACCAGAACAGACAACCTAGTAAGCTCACGGCCACGCGTTGCGGATGCGAGAATTATGAATCGAGCTTTATTCGTTTGACTGCAGTGGTCTAGACTCTAGACTAACGTGAGATACTAATGAAATTTGTCTCTCTAGACTCTAGAGATATTATTTACCCAAAGCTTTTGAAAGTTCGAAACACACATTTCAGTTTAACGGGAACCAGTCGGAAAGCATTAAGCAGTCGAATCAATTATTTAAATGATGCTCAGACACCATTCAGACTCCAGATGGTCTCTGCATCTTCACTTTGGAGCTTTGAACGCTGCACTTCTGAGCTGAAGTGAAGTACGAATGTAGAGAGGTCGTGCTTAAAGACTTTCCTGTAAATCCATTATTTCGGTAAACAACCAGATTTGTTATTAACCGGCCTGTTTTTCCCTGCTTCTTTTGCCAGTAGTACACAGTCGTCCACTGCTCACTGTGCCTGCCTGGCCAAAATATAGGAAACCTCCCTTTTTTAACACATTTTATGTGTTTGGAGCCAAACTGAAAATGCAGGTGTTAGGCCTATAACGCTGTGTGTTGTTTTAAAATAGAAACCATGAAGACTTTTGAAGAGGTTTGTGAGCTAGTGAGCTGCTCTTGTTGGCACCATATAAATGCATTCACGCAGGAAAACCTGGTCATCAGGAGCAAAGACGGTGTCTTTCTCAAGGACACTTTTGACACTAACTCTGGGGGAGCCTGGGATCGAACTGGGAATCTTCGGTTTCCCAAGTGACGGCAGATGTACAAGCTCAAAGATTGGCTATTTTCTGTATAGAAATGTACAGTAGTGTAGAGCAGGGGTTCTCAATGTTTTTGGCTGGGGACCCCCGGAAATGCTTTGGCCATGTCTTGCGACCCCCCCACACCTGTGGTGTAGAGGGAACGTAAATAGGACCACTGGAGGACACTGGTAACTAATTAAATAGGGTTTATGTGATTAAAGAATAGACTGAGTCAGGATCCTTTAGGATTATTCAAATTTATATAATTAAAGTTAGTTTCATTAAAACCTTTGATTTGTTCTATTGATTTTGACACAATTTAAATCATACTGTACATAAAGTAGGCTATTGTAGTGGTTGTCAAAGTGATGTCCAGGGAACCCCTTGGATTACTTTAGGTTGTTTCAAATGGACCCTTACCGGTCTGTAACTATGGGAGTGTATACAAATGGAACTGTAGGGGTGCATATGGTTCCATTTGGACACTCTCAGAGTTATTATAAAATAAATGAAACCACCATGAGTATTGTAGTGGTTAGTGAGCCCGCCTGGGCAGCCAGAGCCCCTGGTTGTCCCAGTTACGATTCCAGGCCAGGCCAGCAATGTGGATGTGTCCTCTGAGCAAGACCTAATGCTCCCTGAGCACTGTAGTATCCAATGGCTGCACACTGCTCCTGTAGTTGTTGATAGGATGGGACGAATGATATACACTATACATTATGTGACAAAAAACACCCCAAAGGAGTGGGGACTATTATATTCTATTGTAATTGTATATAGCAGACATGAAGACATGAAGTCGACTCCACATACAGTACCATCTCTGACTGTGATAAAAAACGGTTCTGGATCCCAGACCCTATGAGTGTAAAGTTGCATTGCGTATATAAATAACAACATTCACACACTCCGATGCTATGAAAGCACTAGAGGAAACCCAGTGTTTCTTTACAAATTATGTTTTTCATTACCAATATTGATAGGTTTGTTTTATTTATCAATGATAGTAATGGAAAAAAGTGCAACCATTAAATAATAAACTTGAAAAGTTAAAAATTATAGGTGACATAATGATGGAGGGAGACATAATGACAATATTGGCATATTATATTGAAAAATATATCCTTTAGTGAACTTTGATAAGATGGTATACCATAAACATAATATACATAGAACGTAACATAATATATTCTTTGGCGATCATCACAGATGAATCACCTTTTTGTAATTAGTGCATCTTAATTACACACATGAGATTTATATGAAAACACTGATAATACTTCAGAATAATAATGAATGAACCGATATCAGATAAAAGAAAGTCAAAAATGGGGCATGGTGGCGCAACCGGTAGCGCTGTCTCCTCCCAGCTAGAAGGTCCCGGGTTAGAGTTCTGCCAGGGACACTGTTCTCTCCTCCGTGTCATCAGCACCCATACCCTATGGGTGGGGTTGGCAAAAGGGCCTTTCTGTGTGGAGTTTGGATGTTCTCCCTGTGTCCCATACCCCCTTTTTGAAACAAGCTCCTCGCCACTCGCCCTACACATTTCCACTCGGTTTGAGCATACAGTATAGATATATAAATAATAGAGACGGCACCGGATGGAAGGGAATTCCGGTGCCGTCTCTATTATTTATATCTATGCTCAAACCGAGTGGAAGTGTGTAGGGCGAGTGGCGAGGAGCTATAGTTTCATAAAGGGCCCTATAGGGTAGGTACCCTCACAAAGAAATGCAGTAATCCTGGTCTCTATACTGCCTCCCCCTGGTCAGCCCTGGCTGACCAGGGGGAAAGGAACAGGTTGGAATAACGTGTTCCTTCCACACGCTACGTCCTATGAGAAACTCCCCCTGTCAGGTGATAAGAAGCGGCCTGCTCACTCCTCATGCATTGAAGGAAGCATGTGCTCATTTCGAGGCTCTCCTCAGGTTGGCAGAGGGAGAATAGCGCGCAGGATTACAGTTTAGGCACCAGGTGAAAAAATGGGATTAAAAAGAATACCAAAAAAGAATAAGGTCAAAGTGCAGTCGTTCATATTAGCTGTCATCTGATCCATTAATGCCTTGGGAGAGAGAATATAATTTATGAATTATTATGTACAGAGCAGATTCACAGCTGAGTGATTTGATGATTTATCAACAGACTATAGGCTGGTTACTCACATCACTGGTCCACCACGGCTGTGCTTCTTCATAATCTGCAGTACATAATAAAGGTGTGTAGATTAGTGGGTGTTTCAGATAAACATCATTTTCTGTAGGCTACACTAGCAGAGTAGCTCCGCCATGTCTCCCATGGCCAGAGAGAATGCAATGATATTGTTCTGTTGTTTTACCTCAAACTATAGGCTATTGTATAAGTTATATTATGTTAACATACTCTACCATACAGATTGGACACATTTGCATTTCATTCATTAAAAACAAGTTACATACTGTAGTGATCAAGGCTTTTAAAGTGCACAGCAAGTTGAACAAGAGTGTAAAAGTGTGAGAGAGCAGTGGCCCTTATGCACTGAGGAGTGTGAGAGACCAGTGGCCCTTATGCACTGCGGGGTGTGAGAGACCAGTGGCCCTTATGCACTGAGGAGTGTGAGAGACCAGTGGCCCTTATGCACTGAGGAGTGTGAGAGACCAGTGGCCCTTATGCACTGAGGAGTTTGAGAGACCAGTGGCCCTTATGCACTGCGGGGTGTGAGAGACCAGTGGCCCTTATGCACTGCGGGGTGTGAGAGACCAGTGGCCCTTATGCACTGAGGAGTGTGAGAGACCAGTGGCCCTTATGCACTGAGGAGTGTGAGAGACCAGTGGCCCTTATGCACTGAGGAGTTTGAGAGACCAGTGGCCCTTATGCACTGCAGGGTGTGAGAGACCAGTGGCCCTTATGCACTGCGGGGTGTGAGAGACCAGTGGCCCTTATGCACTGAGGAGTGTGAGAGACCAGTGGCCCTTATGCACTGCGGGTGTGAGAGACCAGTGGCCCTTATGCACTGAGGAGTTTGAGAGACCAGTGGCTCTTATGCACTGCAGAGTTTGAGAGACCAGTGGCCCTTATGCACTGAGTAGTTTTGTCTGCAGTATAGTATGATGTGAGTGAGGGATTCCTGAGTAAATTGGACGTACAGTACATAACTAACTGCTGTACCTTGTGTAGGATTACACAGTAGAGGGTGAGTATGAACATCAGTCCTCCGCAGACAGAAGTGATGATGAAGCCACATTTGTACAGGTGTGTCTGTGAACTCGTCTGAGAGACTGACGCTGAGCTCCTCACAGCTCTGTCTGTGGAGAACATGAAGATAAGACGTTATGTCTGTGGAAGAGACATGAAGATAAGACCCATTTTTCACCCGGTGGTGCAAATTGCCTAAGCCGAGATCCTGGGCACTACTCTCCATCTGCCAACCTGGGGAGAGCCCCGAATTGTTTCCATTTGAACACTCTCAGAGTTACAGACCTGTTATAGTCATTCAGGGCTAGCTCTGTGTATGTGTTTCTGGTAAAGTAATATTATTGTCCACTCATTCTGTAGTATGTCCATGGAAAAAACTATATTTGGACAAAAATGTCCACCACATGCACACACAGGTGGATCAAAGGAGCAGCCCACCTGTCATATAGTGCTGTGTAGGTAGCCTTGTTGTGGTGTAGGATGTTTCAGCAGCGTAGGATGTTGTCGTGGTAACAGCAGCGTAGGATGTTTCCATGGTAACAGAAGACACCTGTATGTATTCTCTCTGACAGTTCCAGTTCACCAGCTCCTCAGCTGAGCTCACCAGCTCCCAGTATGAAGACAGCACCTCCAGCGCCACCTGCAGGGCCTCCAAGGGAGAGCCACTGAAGGGCCTCTCCAAATGCTCTGGTTTGTTCTGAGGCAGGAGAACATTGTTCATATAAGTCTTATCGTTGATATAATAATGCATTGGTATCACTACGACAAGCTAATATTGCTAACCATCACTAAAACAGCTAATTTTCTCTTTTTGGTGTTGGGAAAACATAAGGATCCACTCAATAATAAATATGTATGGTAGACTAGACTCTAGTCTACCATACATATTTATTTACTCTAGTCACTAGAATATGTTAATACAATATAACTTATACAATTGGGGTGGTTGTATTTTGTCTACCTGCTCTTCTATTGAGTCTCACCTAGACACACAAATGTTGACCTGTTGGTCAAGATTAATTTTATCTGAGCAGTTTCAGAACTTGAACAGGAACCCTGGTTCAAATCCGGGGTAGAAGAGGAAAGTTACATAGTGCTCCTTTAACCATGAACCCCCTGCTGGTCTCTTGCACTCTGTATAGGCCTATCTCCAAAGCATCATCATGGGAACCAATCGGGCGCGTATAGAGACCGGATGTTGGCCTGTTCACTCTGCTTCTAGCCCTCCTCTTCCGGTGGTGCATCTTTGTTTTCATTCCTACTAGCAACAAGCTCTGTCTAGTCTGTAGCGAGAGTTTCCGACAGATTCAGCTGTGGACCTCTAAATCTGTCTTGAGAGATTAGTAAAGCATTTACATTTGCGACTACATTCTGGTTTTCAGATGAGCACTCACTGACATGATGGCTTAACTCAGGACACGCTAGACTAGAGTTTGTGTCAGTGTGGTGGTGTGTGAGTGATGTCACACAATCAAAGACCAGCATAAACACTTGTATGTATGCACACTGGGCAAGACCTACGCTGTAGACGGTATCATTTGTTTTGGGCGGAAGCTGCAGGATTTCACCGGAAGTACCACTCAAGGAAATGACGTCGACGCTTTACAAATCAGTTTACATTATCCCTGTATGAAACAAGTGTTGTGATTGGTCGAAACTCGAAAGGATATCGTATCCGGGGGAAATGCTTCTGACGGATGTTCCGACCGACACTTCCGCCGATACCGTCTCTGCCTTAGGTTGTGACCAGGCTTTTTCTCTTCGCAGATGAGTAGCCTGGGTATGCATACACAGTATGCTGGGCTAGTTGTATGAATGTTTTACTCAGCCTCTGATTGGACAAAAGACCAATGTGTGACAGCGACATTAAATGTGTTTATGCTTGTCTTTGATTGTGTGACATCGCGTCACGCCGAATGTCCCCTGCAGGAATGTCCCCTGAGTTTGTAGACTAGCCCCCAGCCAAGACCCAGCCCACAACAGCCCTGCCAATGGGACTCAGCCCTCTTGTGCGTCGGTCTGGCAAGGGGGAGACTCAGCGTGAATCACTACAATCGCTCATTCTGAAAAGCAGATTTTGGTCGTAAAATGCTTCAAAGACAATTATGCATGCAAAGTGCAAGAAACCAAACCACCGCTGTTTTCACACACACACACACACACACACACACACACACACACACACACACACACACACACACACACACGCACTACACTACACACACCTCCAGCTCCTCGTCGATGGCAGGCACACATCCCTGGGAGTAGAGGTTTAGGATGAGAGTTCTCAGGGTGAGAACATAGCCGTGGTTAACAGAACTTCTGCTGTATCTGAACTGTGTGCTCAGCAGCTCCAGTATCCATGGCAACGCTGCCTTCACAAAGCAGCATTTACTCTGCAAAAGATTTAAACAAATCATAGCCTACATTTTTCATGCCAAGGTCCATTATTCGTCATTTGAGCCATGGACCACCATTTGATGAGATGCACAATTCCATGCTGTATTGATGAGGATACAGGCAAACATTGATCAAATAACAATTCTTCTACATTCTCTAATTGTGTAGACTTCTTGTAAATTAAGTAATGCAGATGTTTAACAATATTTTTTGTCTTTGAGAGTGTAATATGAAACCAAATGGATACGTAGGGGGTCCAATTGGTTTCATTTTACACTTTCAAGAGTTACAAACCTAGAATATTATTATATTATTATTAAGGGTCCATTTGGTTACCAACTTTCCATCATTTAGCTGTGGACCAACTGGAAACCCCTCAAGGACCACTGGTGGTCCCCAGTGAAAACCACAGATATAAATCAATAAATACCATAATTACTGTAGGCATGTAACGATTCACTGAACTCATGATACGATTTTAAACACGGTACTCGTTCGCATTATGATTTTTCACAATTTTTTGAACACAAATGTATTCTCCAGACATTTGTTTTTATTTCTCTTACACAAATCCAGCATTTTCTTTTTCTTTAAACTTTGTTCTCTTATCCTTTTTACGATTTTTTTTAAATCAATGATCTGATGATCTCATTAAAGTGTGATCGCGATTTAAATTGTCACCAGTTCAAAGGTTCAAGTTTATTTAGTGTCCCCGAAGGGCAAATTGGGTTGCAGCATATACAGTAAGTACATTAAACAATGAATGAAACAGTACAAACAAACAAACAGTTCACATAGCGGATACCAGAGTACAGAGGTGCACACAACCATTAAAGTGCAGGCGTTAAAGTGCTATGCGATGGGTCATAAAAGTGCATGTGCATAGACACAGGCACGAGGTAATACAGTAAAAAGTGAAAAGTGCTAATTTTAAGGTTATATCCTAGATCTACCCACAGCAGCATTCAGTATGCGAATGGAGACTGGGACAAAGGAATGTTTGTGCCTGTTTTTTGTGGCACAGGGGGCTCGCAAGCGAAGGCCGGATGGGAGAAGGATGCTCTCTCCTTGTAGTGGGTGAGCAGCATCAGATCGGATACACAGGGCTTTGTTAAGTACCTGTTTCTTAAAGATCAGGTGTAGGCCGTTCATTTGTGAGCCAATGATTTTAGAGGCCACTCTTACAATTTCTCCTAGGGAATTTTTGTCTCTGATGCAGAGATTACCATACCAACAGATAATGGAGAAAGAAATTACGGACTCGATGTAGGCACTGTAAAACAGTTTCATCAGAGTCTTGTCAACATTGAACTTAGCCAATTTCCTTAGGCAGTACAGGCGTTGTTGACCTTTTTTAAGCATCACATCAGTATTTTGGTCGAATTTCAGTTTGTCATCAATAATTGTGCCTAGATATTTGTAGCTGGGTACAATATCTGTCCGTTGACAACACTCTTCTGGGGGGATTGTGGGGAACGTCTAAAATCTATGCATAGTAGCTCTTTTGTTTTTGAAACATTAAGCTGCAAGAAGGCGTTGTCACACCAGGATAGAAAATCGTCTACCACTTGCCCGTGACAGTCCTCATCATCGTCAAGCAGGCTGACGATGACCGAGTCGTCAGCGTATTTAACGATGAATCTATTTTGGAAATGGCTAACACAATCGTTGGTATAAAGAATGTAAAGAAAGGCAGATAAAACACAACCCTGGGGCGAGCCAGTAGAAGATGTCAGGGAGTTTGAACCGATTTTAATTGATTTATGTTTATGATATATCATTAGGCCTACATGCCCACAATCACACGTGCAGCCTGAGGTGACTGTTTAATGCAAAGACACCTGGGGCTGGATTTTGAAGGTCCGTTTTACAATGGGGTAATACATAAATTGGCCTCGCTCTGCGCACAATCGTATTATGAAAGCCTTATCGGCCCGTGTTGAACGCACACACATATGGCATACCACGTTCCTGAATATTTTAGCATTGTGGGAGTGTCCTTATGTTAATTATTTTCGCTTTGCGCAATTTGCTATTAAGCCCCTTGACCTAAAAACACTCAGTGCATAACGATTAGACGTGGGTCTGACCACCTCATAAATGCAAAAAGCACTGTTTGGTTTTACACTTGAGCGGCTCTGGGAGGCTGCTGGAGTGTTGCCATGTCTGTTTATTATAAGCGGCTTCTTTTTCTGTAAAGTTGCTTGTAAATATTGGTAGTTGTACTAGTTGTGGTTGCTTTTCTTGTTTCTAAAGTGGTTATGTGGGCTTTTCTCCTAATGTTGTTTAAACCAGAAATCCTCACACAGCACATTCCCATGTCAAGGATCCCCAGATGAATGCATTTGCCCAACTAAGGACGGCTAATCCAACAAATTTATTACATTTTTCCAAGATTACTTTTGAAAATAGCAGATCTACCAGCTCACAATGCATCACATTCATTCATTAAAACTAGCTCTGTTCCATAGCCTTCCTGCTTCGATTCTGCAAATTTCTGCCCTGCAGTAAGGCTATGCGACTTACCGGTTTAAATCTCAAATCGAAATCAGACCAGCCTCTCCTCTTTAGTGGAAATCTCACGAACGTTTGACCTACTCACCAATACAAATACGGGTTGTGTCAATAGAAAGCCTACTTTCCTTAGTGGACGCACTCTGAGCCCCCCACCACACGTATAAACTGTACTTTTTGGCCAAAAGGGGATTTTGTTTCCACCGGAAAAAAAACATTTTTAGTTACTCCACTGCGCCCTCTACTGATATTGCCCAGAGAACCGCCTCATAGAGAATATTTTTCCTCTGGTGGAAAAAAATCCCTTTTCTGTCCAAAAAGTACCGTTTATACGTGTGGTGGGGGGCTTCCACTAAGAAAAGTAAGCTTTCTATTGACACAACCCGTGTTTGTATTGGTGAGTAGGTCAAACGTTCGTGAGATTTCCACTAAAGAGGAGAGGCTGGTCTGATTTCGATTTGAGATTTAAACCGGTAAGTCGCATAGCCTTACTGCAGGGCAGAAATTCGCAGAATCGAAGCAGGAAGGCTATGGAACAGAGCTACATTAAAACTATGAACTCTGACTGCAGGGGGATATATAATGATCATTATAACAACGTGCAAGAACATATTTAAAAAGAAGGAAGAACTTTATGTGGACAATCAAAATATGTTTTTTTATTTTAATGTGGCGTCATTAAAATTAATCTGGATATGGCAGACTCACTAACTAGAAAATAAAAACATGGCACTTCATTTAAAATAGGTTACAGACCCCTGTTATATGCGCTTATTTTGGGATTCTTTTTATAGACCTATTTACTTGTTTCTATGAGACATGGCAACAGCTCTTTTGTTGCGTCTTTTTTTGTAAAGTGTTAGAAACGGCCATAATTCTTTCATTTCTCAACCTTAAAAAAGAAAAACATCTCTATAATCCTTGGGAAGTTTGCGCTGTATCACACCCGATTCAAGTCTTCTTCAATAAAATGCTACGAGCGAAGACCATATACCATCACGGGCCACAGCATTACGCACCACGCATTCAACTCATTACTCATTTCAAATATAATATAATTATAATTAAAATATAACTTTACTGGTGTTTTTCAATAGAAACAAATTATTTTGAGGCATAAAGGTGACAGCATGCAGTGCAATAGGAATAATTAACCCAAATGTGACAAAGTCATATGTCATGTCTTCTATGGTGCCAGCCTGAAGAAATGTAATACCACGATCCCCAAAGTGCGCATTCCGTATGTGACATCAGCTGACTGGTAAAGAGAATAGTACGGACATGTTGATTGGGTACATCTCAAACACTCCTTAAACACTCCCATGACTAATTCAAGGCCGTTTTGCGCAATCCACGGGGTGTCGAAAGCGCTTCTTAACATGCCCAAAATTGCTATATGACATACCACACGCCCCCAGATCATAAAACTGTAATATTATATGTAATATTATTGGAACTGGTTAATAGACTCAGATGGGATAAAGTTGACAGAGTGAAAGTTGACCTTACCAAACCTCTGTGCTCTATGAACGTGTAGCTTATCGTGCATCCATTCCTCAGCTGGTTATCCATCTGTGAGAATGACATTTGAATAATGTGGAGATTTTCTTGGAAACGCGTGTGTGCTCATTTGGTTCATTTTATACAAGATGCCATTGCGTAGCCCTGTACCTCAAATGGTCAAATATATACAGTATTTGATTAAGGAATATAATATGCCTTGGCCATTTTCTTTTCCTGTAGGCTATACCTTTTTTTAAGCGCTGGTTATCAACTAACTGGTTTACCGATCGATGAGGTTATTAATTATCAATTCATGAGGATAACCAGTAAATGTGAGTGAAAAATGTTGTTCATCCTGTACAAATGTGCCAGAGTCAACAGCCAGACTACAACAGAGTGAACAGACTTTGCAGGAGTCATTTCTAAATGACACAAGGACCCCCACACAATACAAGCCGCATGGGAACAGCTCTTATACTGTTGTAAATGACTTACTAGGTGTCTGAGTGTCAACAGATGTTCCCTGGTGATGGAGTGTCTGCAGGGACCACTAGGGGCAGCGACATCCCCCATGGTGGACAGAGGCACACTGAGGAACACCAGCACACACAGACACTGTACCTGCAGAACACACACACACACACACACACACACACACACACACACACACACACACACACACACACACACACACACACCAACCATGTAACATTAACATAACACGAGCACACACAGACCCTGTACCTGCAACAAGCAAACAAAGTCAGACAGATATACCTTTATTGATCCTGTGGGGGAAATCAGTCGCCCAGAAGCAGCAGTTAAGAGTTACAGAGTTACAGGCTATAAAGAAAGTATAGTGTCATATACAGCAATATAAGGCAAGCAATTAAGGAAACATGGTGCACCGTCAAAAACACAACAATATACAATAGTATTTATACACAACTCTCCTGCACTAGGGCCGGCAGTGGCTCCCCCAGAGTTAGTGTCGAGGTGTCCTTGAGTAAGACTCTGAACCCCTAATTGCTCCCGATGTGCAGGTTGGTGCCTTGCATGGATGGTTTCCTCCGCCATCGGTGTATGAATGTGTGCGTGTGAACACTGAATGGGTGAATGTAATGCACAATCTATGTAAAGCGCTTTGGGAAAAAGCGCTTTATAAATGCATCTTACCACTATCAGAAAAACACAACAGTATACGATATACAGCTGTCCTGACCCGCACTATGCAGGAAAAACAAACGCTGCACTATGCAGGAAAGCAACAAAACAAGGTTACAGTGTCACCGTACCTGTCCTACAACAAATAAAGTGTCTATTACCTTCAGTGCAATGCTTTTCCAGCACTAGTATGTAGAAATGCAACAACACAAGGTTACAATTCAAAGGAGCATTATATTGGCATGAGGAAACATACGTTTACATTGCCAAAGCAAGTGTCAAAACAAAATAAAAACAGATACCGTAATTTCCAGACTATAAGCCGCAACTTTTTACCCATGATTTGAAGCCTGTGGCTTATACAACGGTGCGGCTAATCTATGGATTTTTACAGCTAACGCAGAGCCATCTAAGGCTCTGAGCTAATGTAACGGCCACTAGGGGGCCACCTGCGGCTTATAGTCCGGTGCGGCTTGTATACGTACATATTTGGGATTTTCCCTAAATTTGGCTGGTGCGGCTTATATTCAGGTGCGCCTTATAGTCCGGAAATTACGGTAATCGTTCCAGGTCAAAATGCGACCGATGCTTGTCCATGAGAAGTATTAAATGAAACCATGTGAAAAGGACATGTGTACCCCATCCATCTGTATACTATACCCATTACCTACAGTTTTTATTATGTTTTGACAATTTTACTAGAGCTGGGACTCGATTAAAAGAATTAATCTAATTAATCAGAGGCTTTGCGATTAATTAATCTAGATTAATCGCATTTTAATCGCATATCAATATTCAACCCGAGAACAGCGAGAAACCTTTTTTTTTATGTTTTTTGGTATCCCAGTGAATCAACGAATAGTGACTACAGGATACCACTAATTTTCAACATTTTACTGTCATTAATATACCTGTTGTGGAAATAATAATAAAAGTCACCCCATTCTGTGACTGGAGGTCTGAAAAAGAATTAGTAACAGTAACAAGTACATCTCAGTGACATCACAAAGCTGTACTTACTTCATATTGTTACTGTTTTTTGTCAGACCTCCAGTTCTAGGCAACACAAAATGGGGTGACTTTTTATTATTTCCAGTTTTCAGTACTATAGAAAAGCGCCCAGTGAGAAACGTTCCGCGGTGAAAAAAAAGGTGCGATTAATTTATCTGTAGTTAATCGCAATTAATTTTTCTGTAGTTAATTAATCTAAATTAATCGCAATTAGTCCCGGTCCTAAATTTTACATTTGCTTTGGCAATGTAAACGTGAAATGTTTTCTCATGCCAATAAAGCTCCTTTGAATTGAATTCAAAGGAGCTGGCTACTTCTTCATTTATATTACATTATTGAGCCCTGCGCCTAAAACAATGTCATCTAACCTGGGGTGTTGTGGGCCTCACAATATCCGCATCGCAGATAGTTAAATGTATTGTCAATATAAACCTTCTACGCTTTATATAACGGACCTGTAAAGAGCGTGTTTGATACGCTCTAATTTTCACACACAAAACGATTTGTCAAAAATAGCAGATGTACAAGCCCCTCCACGAAAAGGCCTAGTTGTCCTGACACCTTATCCATCATTTATACATTATGGTTAATTAGTGTGGACTTGGACTGTTATTCGTCTATAGTACTCGTGGAATGTAGTTTTCATATCGTCCCATCCCTACTCCATATCCCGTCCGGTGATTAGTGCAAAAATGTACAGTCAATTCCAATATGTACGACCCAGCACATGTAGACAGTAGACACATAAACATAACATGTGAATTAATTGTACAAACCACCAGGACACGCACGCACGCACGTGACGCATGCATGACATATTAGCCTACTATTCAGATTTTTTCAAACCCAGTACCGTGCATTACAGTTTCACCGAAGGGCCCCTGAGAGCCAAGGGCCCCTGGTCCCGGCCCCACCCGCCCAGTACAATGGTGAATTTGGCCCTGATTTTATCCTTTGGCTACAAACTCACAGCGCAACTTGAAAAACTTTTTTTTAACACAAATCTCCTGGTTCTGGGGGTCCCTGACACAAACTCTTTTCATATGGGGGTCCTTGACATGGAAAATGAACCCTCATGTGCGTCAAATGCAGATGAAAGTCCAACTCGCTGTGTGATCCATTACTATCTATTCCCAAATGGCAGGAAAATGGAGACATTCCAGAATGAACCATTTTACAAGCAAAGCATGACGCAGAAAGTTGCTCTCTCACAAGATGTGAAAGGAATTCCTCGTCCCCCCCAAATTACGTTATTTATTTCCTGTCAATTACGTGTGAAGCTAATGAACCCAATCATTTTGTTTTTATTGGATTCCTTCATGGAATGGAATTCATGTTTCATGATAAATGTTCTTATGTGATGTATTCCCATGCTTTTTTGTTCTTGCTTAATGTAAGTCGCTCTGGATTAAGAGCGTCTGCTAAATGCCTAAATTGTAAATTGTAAATTGGTGAATGAGTAATCCAAAAACAAATAAAATAGCCTAGGCCTACTGGAGCAGAGAAAAAAAATGCAATGATTAACATAAAAACGATATCACACATCCACTTACAGCAGTGGTTTTCAACCAGTGGTCCTTGAGAGGATTCCAGGTGGTGCCCATCCAAATGATGGAGAGGTGGTAACCAAATGGACCCTTATTAGATATTTAATGTAAAATGAAACCACGGCAATTCTCAATAAAGTCAAGGTTTCACGGGGTGAGGAGGGTAATTGATTGTGGAAAGAAACAATAATTTTGGTGGTCTCTCCTGCAGCTCTGCTCACAGCAGAAGCGCTGATGTTTTCAAATAGCTTAATTTGTTTTACCCTTCTAGGTTAAAGCCAGAACAGAAGACAGTTGGGAACTATTAAAGATGAGGTATGGGTATGATTGTCTGCCAGCAAAGGTGCTTTAAAGTTATGCTTAAAACAAAGATTTGATTGTTCTCCCTAATGGATAAAATTGGTTACCTGGACTGATTTTCTTTTCTTTCTTCTTTTTTACCAAAGAGTTGGAGGGGTGGGGGGGAACCCTATTACTGAACAAACACTTGACTCTAGCACCGACTCCGAGTATATTTGAACAAGAAGGTGGCCGACGGGCACAGGTCTATATTAAATGTGGAAGAGGAACCGAGAAGGGCAGTAGGCCCTTTAATATCTGCACTGACAGTGTTAATCAGTGCCAGGCAGCGCCTCCCTGTGGCAATGATGCCAAACTACAGGTGTAAAGCTGCTGCCCAGCTCACTGAAGCACATTCCAGGGAATGTGTCCGCGACGCGACACTACTGACTGTTATAACTATTTGGAGGAATATAGTTATTCATATTTGTCTCCACCAGGCCGAAGGCATGTGGGGAGAGTATGTTTTGCACTCCGTCCGTCCGTGTGTCCGTCCGTGTGTGTGTCCGTCCGTGTGTCCGTCCGTCCGTCCGTGTGTCCGTGAGCAGCTAATCTCGGCCACCGTTAACCCGGTCGATGCCAAATTTTGCACACACACTCCCTGGATGCCAACGATGAACCTCTGCCCCAAACTTTCCAGAACGGCCTGTTATAGCGCCACCAGGAGGCCGCTTTGTGCAAAACAAGTTTTTGCACAGTACACCTACAGATTTTGTCCAAACATCACGCAAATTGATACACAGTCTCTCTAGAGCCATTCAACGAAACGGGTCTTTCAGATTTATCAGACTCCATCCTGATTGGTTAAGATTGGCTTCCAAAGTTCACAGGAGTGCTAAGTTTCAAACAAAATGCTGCAAATCATGAACACATCGCGTGATTTCCGTGAAATTGTGCACCCACATTCCCACTAGGCCGAGGACGAAATGCCACATGAACAATTTCAACTCAGCCTCAAGGTGGCGCTATAACTGGCCGAAAAGTGTTTTTACCTCTAACTGCACGGATCTGTGGATAACTTTGTATGCCAACTCCCTAGAGGCCAAGGAAAAACCTTTGTCTGGAATTTTTCACATCTGCTCTTTATAGCGCCACCAGGAGGCCGACATATGTAAAACACATTTTCTATTATTACTCCTTCAGATTTTATCCAAATTTCACGCAAATCGGTACACATGATCTCCATAGTCATGTGATCAAGACAGGTTTTTTGATCTCTCATATTCCATCCTGGTTGGCCACGATTGGCTCCTACACTTTTCAGGAGTAGCCCGCTTTGTACAAATCGCCACAACTCCTCAACGCAGCGTCCGATTGCGATGAAACTGTGCACGCATATTCCCACTAGGCCGAGGACGACATGCCACCATTTTTTCATCCAAATCAGCCTCACGGTGGCGCTATAACAGGCCAATTCCTGTTTTTAGCTATAACTGCATCGATCTGTATACAACTTATGTATGCACACATGGAAAAACATTGTACCTGCATCCCTCCAACACGAACCTCCGGCCCAAATCTTCCTCAACAGCCTGTTATAGCGCCACCATGAGGCCACAACCTGACCTGCCCTGGTGGAGACCTGTGCCGATTGGCACTTTGTCTAGTTCACATTTCATTTCATAATGTTTATAAAAGCTGTTTAGTTCATATTATTATTATTTACAGTTTAAAAAGAACCAGTTAGGAGTTAAAAGGATTGAATTGATTTAGAATAGCTGTTTTCTGTTGCTATATTCATTTACGGGGTTTTGCTGGAACTGCATTTCCCATAATGCCTTTATGCTAGCGCCGGATATCCGGTCTTTCTTCAGTTTTAGGTTTGTTGTTACATGTGAGTTAGATACGTCAGACTAGCCGAGAGAAACCTCATATGCAGTGATTCATTCGTAAATTGCCTTTTCTTGTAACGCTTTTTTTCCTTATATAAACTGGAAACGTGAAACTTCATCCACAACATCCTGTCAAGTCTTTTCGATCTAATAACTATATACTGACACACAGGTGCGTTTAGGTTGATTGCACACACCTGTCGATGTGTGTGCCGTCTATGGTCTGCCCACTGCCTGCATTGTGCGCTTGAGGAAGTTGACAGAGCTTACACATAAAGTTGTGAATCTCGTGGAGATATTTTAATTTGATAGGCCGCCGCCTATATATTAAATAATGCACGTTTTGTGCCAATACTATATATAGGCTATATGCCTATGACTAGAGGCCTAGGTGAAGTAGGCTACTGTAGGTCTATCTACTACTAACTATTAATGTAAGAGCAGTAAGGCTATGGTAGACCTTATCTACTGAATTCAAGTTGCAGCAGGTGAGTAGGCTAGCCTACCACGAGCTATAGCCTATACACACACAACGCCATACAAATTAACCTACAATATTCCAAGCGTTTATGTAGGCCTATTCTCAAAAAGACAACAAGGTTTCCCTAATTTCCAAAGTGGTATATATATATATATACACACACACACACACACACACACACACACACACACACACACACACATTATTCTTATTTTGAAATAACCTATGTTATTTCACATCAGAACATTATACATTATGCCCAGTCAAAGTGCATAATTATGTGTAGGATCATGTAATCTGCATACATGTGATGGGACTTCATTTGATTGAATGAAAAATCCTCCCTCTCTCTCCAGTGATCACCATCCCTGCCCTGTGCCAACGGTTGGCACCTGTTCCGTGCCTACAGTTGCTTACCCCTGATGTAGAGAAGCAAGACACTTCATGGATCCGAGAAAGAGAGCAGAGGCAGAGTCCTGGCAACTCACAACTTGGGTAAGTGTCACATGGACCTGAATATTTGATTTAAAGCTACACTATGCAATGTTCATGTTCTTTCCCGACATTTGCAACTGTAACACCCTGGACTCGAACCCAGGTCTGCCACATATGGGAAACAAATTTATTTATGTATCAATGGATATAATGGTCAGATATTTTATCAATGCTTTCAATACCCTACCTTATTCATTAAAATATGTTGCAGATTGCAGCTTCAATTGCCAGGGTGCATTATAATAGGCTATATCTGTATGCGCAAAGGTTTTTACTGACACATTACATACATAACTTGAAATGCAGGCCTACATCTTACTTTAATATCTTTAGAGTGATACGTAGGATCTTATTTAAGTTCTGTAAATGACTTTGCTCTTCATCTGCCCAGTGCCCCTAGACCGGGAATCTGTTTAATCTAGTTAGTACAACTAACTGCCTAGAGAGAGCACCTGAAGTATTGCCATGTTTAACCTGTTGTCTACCCATGTTTTCCTATAATACACTGTATACTGTAGCCTGTAGGTCACACGTTCTAGCGTGCACGTCCGTACTGTACCGTACCTCTGTGTGAGTGAGAAATTACTACTGGAACGCTGCGGTGTCCTGTATAGTGACTAAAACACGGTCACCACAGGTCATACCCATGTTTCCCTAATAAGTACGTAGAATAAAATGTAATATAGTTTTAGTCATATTTTTGTCTTCTGAAAAGTTTTTGTTTTAGTCGACTAAATATACAATTTGAATCAACTAAATCTACATTTGGTTGAATTTCTATTTTATTTTACACTTGGTTGAATGCTGAAAATATTTTCAGAGCGTAACACCCGAGCGCAAGCAAACTTTTTCTTTCAGTTCTCTTCTCCATTTTGTAACCCATTTTTCCACCCCTGTGTCAATTATCTAATGTGATCTAATGATCTACACACCCTCCGCCAACCTGGGGAGAGCAACGGACTTGAACTCATGCTTCCTTTAGGTTTAGGTTTATTTATTTAGCATGTGGTACAAAAAATAGACAATAACATATCAAAGAAACAAAAAATACAATGCATGCATGAGTGTCCAAGTCGCTCCTTTACACCTGACAGGGGTCTAACCAGTTTCCCTGGTTAGATGTAGCGCATGGAAGGAACACCAACCAGTTATTCCAACCAGTTCCTTTCCCCTCCATCAGGCGCCCCGGCTGGCCAGGGGGAGACAGTTTAGAGACCAGGATTACTGCATGTTTTTTGTGAGGGTACCTACCCTAACCTTTAGTCTAGTTTTTATTTGTTAACTAAATTGCCAATAACGAAATTCGTTGTGATTTAGGTGATTAGGCCATCTGAATGTTCTCTAGAGTCTCCATCTAAACTAACAGGGTGGTTGGTGAAGTCTCAGGCGCGGAGAACATATGTCAACACCACAACCTATGCATACAGTCTGAAGTTTTACAGACAGAGAAATATATACAGTATGATGTACAATACAGTGGATGACGTCCCTAGCAGATTATGGGAATAAAGATAAGAAAATAATGAATAGGAACACGAATGCATCTCATATCATTGTGAACATAGTCAGTCTCTTTGTAGCCCTGTAAACATGACTCTCGTATTCATACGAGAGTCATGACGCAACTTCACCCTGGTTTTTGCAGACGCTACATTTACAAATAATTAAAATATATAAACATTCGCATTTCAAATATAAAGTACTCACAAAGTGTCCCACAGGTGTTAGTTAGTAGCAGCGCCAGCGATTAGAATTTCTGCATCCCGCGTTGTTTAACAAAAAGCATTTTTATCCGAGGTGTTATTTTGCCATT
Organism: Protomyctophum parallelum; assembly: GCF_964188405.1. Lineage (NCBI taxonomy): Eukaryota > Metazoa > Chordata > Actinopteri > Myctophiformes > Myctophidae > Protomyctophum > Protomyctophum parallelum. The sequence goes on along the minus strand of NC_139705.1, from coordinate 17,162,235 downwards.
GGCTTTCAACTACGCGCCCCTATCGGTCAGGAGAAGGGTGGCACTCGGTGTGTTCGATATAGGTACGCTGACCGCCCTGCCAATACAGACTAATAGGCGAGTGCGCTCCCGGTGTGCAACTTTGGATTTCCCAAACGAACCCCGTTTGAAAAAAGTAGCCGGAGAGCTCGGACAAAAATGCTTTTTATTAAAGAACGCGGGACGCAGCAATTCTAATCGCTCGCGCTGCTACTAACTAACACCCGTGGGAAACTTTGTGAGTACTTTATATTTGAAATCTGAATGTTTATATATACGGAAATCTTGTAAATGCAGCGACTGCAAAAAACAGGGCAAAGTTACTGCATGACTGTCATGATAATTATCATGGCAGTCATGTTCCAGGGCTAGTCTCTTTGATACATTAGGACAGTCATCATATCATGGGTAATAGGGTATCAATATGCTTATGCAGTGCAGATGAGTATTGCGCCACTGACAGCTAAGGTTGCAACCCGATTAATGTCAACCCAATCTCACCCAAACACGGTGAAATAATACGGATTGGCAATTCCGTACATACACTATATATAGTGTATGTACGCCTCCGTCTCAGTCAAAACAGTAGTAGTGTAATATGTACGGATTTGGGGGTTTTCCATTGCCAATCGGTGTTATTGCACACTTATGGGCCCTGCACATTGTAGGAGTTTTAAAGTTGTCGGCGAGTCATCAGATCGTTATGTATTTCACACTACAGGAGTATTTCTTTTTTTAATTCGGCTGTCATATCTTTGTGGCTTTCACACTAAACGATTGATCGCTGACTAGGGATCACACACTGCAAGAGTTCACCAAGATGCAATCCAGCCCCGATGTATAATAGGCTACATTTGTTTCTTATTTAAATTCATTTTGACGTTGATGCATGCGTGAGACCGAGGCGACAGGACGTCTCTCTCTCTCTCTCGCACACACAGGAACACAGGGCGAAATAGCGCGAGACAGGTGTCAGGACGCTAAAATCTTGATTTTCATTAAATAATTCTGTCTCTCTGTCTCCATATGTGTGTGCACACACACACACACTTTAGTTTTGTACAATTAATTTGGCAAGGAAACAAATATGACGGGGTCGACGGTTCATGTTCACTCAAGGATACACATGGCACCTCCTCCTCCACACACACACACACACACACACACACACACACACACACACACACACACACACACACACACACACACACACACACACACACACACACACACACACACACACACACACACACACACACACACACACACACACACACACACACACACACACACACACACACACACACACACACACACACACACACACACACACACACACACACACACACACACAGCGCATGTGGTGGTCCAAATGTTTGTGCTGCAGTGCAGTTTTAATATCATCATTATTCAAGTTAGATGCGTTGGTTTTCTAGTCTATTTAACAGTAATGTTAGGCTAATATAGCTACCAATATGTATGCCACCTGGATTTACCCACGGAATAAAGGATATTATCATCTATCAATGCAGACAGACATCTGTCCTGTGCTCTCATTGGCTCTAATATGGACCTTCTCGGGACGTGGTCGCAACCCAGTTCATACTGTATGATATCCAATCGGCGAGAGAGCCAAATATCAAACCTGCTAGATATTCAGAAACGCTCGGGAAGGCGTCAGCGAGCACATAATCGGAGCAAATATCGTACAGTGTGTAGGGGCCATTACTCATGTAATCTCTATCAGCTGGAAAGCTCATATGTCCAAAACTGTTATTTTTCAGGATTCAAATTAAAAAGTAGCAGATCTACAAGCTCCAAACGTGTCACTTTTGATGTTTTGTGTGATGCTGTAGTGTGATCACTTTAGGGCGTTGATTTAGGAAGAAAGAAAATTGACTATGAAGTTAAGCGGTTTCTGCCTGTAGTGCCCGACAACAGAGATGGTTTTTTGCACATGCAGTCATGCACCTTGCATCTAAACTCACATGCATGCAACCTGCTCAACAGTATAACCTAATGCACAGATACCAGACACCTTTTTATGATCTATGCATCTAATGATTAGATGCATAGTTCATAAAAAAGGTGGCTGGTTATTGATTTATTATAATCAATTCAAAGAGAAGTGTCGACATGATCACAAAAAGTAAAAAAAAAAAATACATACAATTTACAATTACAATTTTACAATTTAGGCATTTAGCAGACGCTCTTAATCCAGAGCGACTTACATTTAGGCAAGAACAAAAGCATGGGAATACATCACATAAAAGCATTTATCATGAAACATGCGTAAGATAAGAAGGTAACAGTGGAATATCTATATGATGAAACTATACATACACTATACATAATAAACTATACATATTCACTACTATGCTATACATATGTACTATGGCGTGCTATGACTATATACAATACAATTATAGTGCTGTCTACATAACATGCTATAAGTCTGTGTCAAATGCTATCTAAGCCAACAGAAATGCTATGTAAGGGGTTAGGGTAAGTGCTATGGGCCATGATGGAGTCTGAAAAGGTGGGTTTTCAGGCTACGGCGGAAGATTGGGAGTGATGCTGCAGTTCTGACTGCAATGGGAAGTGCATTCCACAGTTTTGGAGCCAGAAGGGAGAAGAGTTTGGGACGTGTGGAGCGTTGTCCCGGCGTTTTTAGTGAGGGTACTTCCAGTTTCCCTGCGTTGGCTGATCTGAGTGCGCGGGAGGGTTTGTAGGGTTCAATCATACTTGTAAGATATGGGGGAGCCATACCTTTGGTTGCTTTGAATGCCAGCATCAGAGTTTTGTATTCTGTGCGGGCAGCGACCGGGAGCCAGTGGCCATATGCACATACAAAAACGCAACAAACCACATGCATATATTAGATTTTCTTTTTGTGTTTACTTTGTTTTTATTCCTTTTTACAGGTCAATTCAGGCAGACAGGCAATTCAGTCACAACAGTTAATATTTCTTGTTTTTCCCCTTCTCCCCTGTACCCCTCCCCCCTCACAGAGACAGCAGACAGATGCAAGGATATAGTATTATGCGCAAAGTATATAGACAAATGGTAGCACACACATATACAGAATACAAAAACTGAAAACAAAAACAGAGACAATAAAGGTACAAAGACTGTAATAGTAAAGAATGTATATAAAAGTAAAAGTAAAAAGTAACCGCCACCAGCAATCGTAACCCCGTGAAGGAGGTATGTTCCGGCCACATCGACCCCAGTCCCCACTAGGGGGTTAGAACATGGGGTCTGGTTACCGGTGTATTCATCTGTCCCCTAAGGGAATGTGAAGTTTTCAGCATATGAGATAAACGTAGACCAGGTTCTGTCACACTTCTCTCGTGAGCCTTGGACATTATACCTAATTCTCTCCAGCTTTAGCATAGACAGGACTTCTTGGATCCATTGAGCCACAGACAGAGGGCGGTTTATCTGCCTTCCAGTTCTTTAATATGAGTCAGCAGTGAGGCGAAAGCAATCGCACTTCTCAACTGACCCGAAGAGCTCAACTCTCTTGGGACCACCCCCAGGATGGCGGTATGGGGGTTGGGACTTAGTGTCAAATCCCCCATTGATGAGAAACATTCAAAGACTCTGGACCAGAGGTTTATCAGTAATGGACAGGACCGAGAGATGCTGAAGGATAGTGACATCTTGGGCAGTTGAAACGGGTCGCCGGGTACATCTTAGCTAATTTTTCAGGGGTGTAGTGCAGTCTGTGGAATACTTTGAATTGTATCAGATTTTGTCGTACACAAAATGATGCAGAGTTAATTATGGAGATACTTGAATTCCAAATTTCCTCTGGAATTTCCACTCCAAGATCTAATTCCCATGCTAACCTGTTGTTGTTCCAGGTAGGAGCACAAATGTCCTGTATTGTACTATACAATTTTGAGATTAGTCCCTTAACAGGGGGATCAATTTTGAGAATTGAGTATATTAGGTCGTTCTGCGGGGGGTATGGGTAAGTGGGGAAATTTCCCATAATGAAACTACGTATCTGTAGGTAACGGAAGTAATGGTTTCTTGGGAGGTTGAATTCCTGAGTCAGTGAGCCGAAGGATTTGAATGTGTCTCGATCAAAAAGGTCCGCACAGAAAATCGCTCCACAGCTATGCCATGCCTTGAAAGCTAGATCCAAGTGTGAGGGCAGAAATAGGTGATTGGAAGTTACAGGTAAGAGACCGCTAATTTGTTGTAGTTTGAAATGCTTCCTAAATTGAGTCCAGATTTTAATTTAACTTTGGATCACTGGATTTAGATTAAAGGTTTGCAGTTTAATGGGCAGTGGGGCCGCCAGCAAAGAGACTGGGGAAACTGGGAGGCTAGATTGTAGTTCCATATTTGACCAAAGTGGTCCTCTATTTAGATTTTCCTTTTGACAGTTTTATACTAGGTTGTCTCTTTGCTCTCCCTCCATACAAAATATTTATTTATTCATAAACCTGTGATGTGATAATATGTCCAGGTCAATAACACATCATTGAAGGTGGAGTAAGTGATTTTCTTTGGTTAAAATAAGTGTTAAATAGCTCTATATTCTGATACTCCTGGCTATAGAGTGTTTGTTCAGTAACTATGCTAATAGCTCTGTTCAGCAATAGGAGTCTCCATATGACTCTCCTCCAGCTCTTTATTAAACAGAAAATGCATTTTCGGGTTGGGATACCAATTGTATCCAATCAGGAGAGAGAACTCGGTCAGGATACAGATTAAAAACGTAAATTGAAAGTGACGACACAAATAAATTGGAACTGGAACACAACAAATTAATCTGATAAATGGCTGCTCTCCCCTGATTTGCTGAAAATGTGTCTATACAGAACTAGCCTATTTAACACTGTTACTGAACAAACTATAGCAATGACTACTATCACAATGATGATTACAGAAGATAGTGCTTTAACCATTTTAACACAACCTTTTGGTTTAACGAAAAAATATATCACTTACAGTAGCACCCTATGCTATACCATTGATTCTCAAAGTAAGGTCTGGGGACACCCAGGGGTCTTTGAGGGATTTCCAGGGGGTCCCCAGCTAAATGATAGATTTCTCTATAACTCAGAGAGTGTACTGTACAAATGGAACCCTTTTGAGTGAACTGGAACCATTTGTTCAAATGCAACCAGTCAATTTGTACCCTCATTCTAGTTTTATTTATTCTGGAACACTGAATTAAACTCATTTTCAGTGTCGTCGAGTAATACAATATCATATAGAAAAAGTTAAAAACACAATACATCAGAAGATCAGGAAAAGAAAAAACAAAAGGTATACGTATACATGTGAATTACATAAATAATAAAATAAAAAGCTAAGACAAATTTCAAAACTATCTAAAAACAGTTACATATTGTGGGGGGGTCTGTATGCTCACCAAAGTTTTAAAACCGCTCAAGCGTACCAATGTAGTAAATTTTAATGTTGTTTGCAGGTCATTCCATGTATTATAAGTTCAGAGTTAACTTTTGGTACCGTGAATTTGGGTAAATTACTTGATCGGGTGTGGTGGGGTTCAGAGTCCCACTTAAGAAAAGATGAGATGCATTTAGGACAATCTCCAAGCATGGCTTTAGCAAGAACAGGTGCCAATGCAGTTCTCGTCTCTCTGTCAGGGAGGACCATCCTAGCATGTTATATAAGATACAATGGTGAGTACCATAGCTATCACCTGTAATAAATTGAATCGATTTGATAAACAGTCTAGGGATTTTAGAGTGGCTGCTGCTGTATGTCTATAGATTATGTCTCCATAATCCAAGACAGACAGGAACACTGCCTCAACTACCCTCTTTGTGCTAATGACAGGAAAGCTGGCTTTATTTCTATACAAAAAAACTATTTTCTGTCGCAATTTACGAGCATGGGTTTAAAAGTACGTCTCTCATCAATCCAAATACCAAGATATTTTTACTCTGTGACTCTTGATTTCGATATCAACTCCATTCATAGAAGATATGCGAATGTCTATAGGAGATTTTTTTTCGCTCTGGAGAACAACATGAATTTTGTTTTGCTGATGTTCAACATCAATCTCAGACCAATAAGGGCATCATGGAGGACGTTTAAAAGAAAGTTGTAGGTTTTCTATTGCAACTTGTATAGAGTCTGCTGTACAAGAAATGATATAAAATATAAATTGGGGTCCCAGAGATAGAAATGCCATAAAATGGGTGCCCATAGGCTTCATTTCAATCCTTGAAATGAAAATGATTGATAATCACTGCTCGAGCCATAACAATGGGATCCCTGTCATATCTTTTCAAATGGGGGTCTGCGGGCTAATAAGTGTCACCACTGCCCTTTACCTTTTTAAATGCATAATGGTGCATTTCTATGGCACTATCCAAGATGCTTTACTGCACATAGATTGTGCATTACATTCACCTGTGCATTACATTCACACACACACACTCTCATCCACCGATGGCGAAAGAAACCATGCATAGGCACCAGCCTGCACATCGGGAGCAATATGAGGTTCAGAGTCTTGCTCAAGGACACTTCGACACTAACTCTGGCGGAGCGCGGGATTGAACTTGGAACCTCTCCGGTTCCCAAGCGACCGCTCTACCTCCTGAGCCACTGGCATTAATGATTGATGAATATAGATGTAATTAAACTATGAGAGAGCGAGAGAGAGAGGTCATGAGGTCTCCTACCTTGGTTTTGCTGTGGATCAGGGTTGGAACACGGACGGTCATCTGGGAGACGTTTGGCGATGGAACAGAGCAGAGTCCTCCTCCTCTGTCACACACATGGAAGCAGGACCAGATCCTCCTGCACTTTACATCCCTCTGTCTCAGTCCTCAGGCTCAGAGAGACAAGTGGACTGTCTCAGTCCAAGGATATTATAGTTAAAGAAAACTTACGAAATAACGAATACTAAAATCGAAACAACATTTTTGTTAACTGAACTATAATAATAAAAAGAAAGCAAAAACGATAACTAACTGAAACTATATTGGGTCTATTGGGACTAAAACTAACTGAAATTATAGACAAAATGCCCTTATTTTAATTTGTATCTTTTGACTTTTTATTACACAATAGTCCTATTTACTCTGACCTTTTTGAATCCTGCACCAGTGACAAATAATCCAAAGTAGGGATAGTTTGTTTTAAATAACACTAATAAAAACTAAACTAAGCGTCACAATAAAAACTAATACAAACTAGCAATCCCGCTCTAAAAAAAACAAAACGAGTTAAAACTAACTGAATTAGAAAAAGAAATGTGTCAAAAGAAACTACAACTAAACAATAATGAAAAATCCCAAACTATTCTAAGCATGCAGTCTCAGTCCCTCAGAGATTGAAGTGGATACTTTGTGAATGGCTGTGTGGTTCCTGTGTTGCTGGAGCTGTGCTGCTGTGTATGGGGCTCGAGTTCACTCAGCGAAGGGGAAGGGTCTGCCTCTCTCCGTCCTAAAGACCTCCCACCACCACCAGCATTGTACGCTCAGCAAGACTTATAGCCTAGTGACAAATTGGCTGTTGAACTGTTTAGTTGTTGTTTCCCCCAGACTTTTTTTTGGTTGTCGTCGTAGTAGTTTCTGTTTTTTTCTCAGTAGTTGTTCCGGTCTACAGTGTCTGCTCTAGAATCTGGATTTCAGACCATGAATGGAACTGGCACTGTAATCATTGGCCTGCACAGCATAACGCCACAACACCCCAAACAGGGGCCTTGTTGTCTGAGCGAAAAATGTCCCTCGACCTATAGCACTCTCTAAAGCCCAAACCACACCAAAGGGTCAGGTTGGGACACAACAGTTTTTAAGGTCAACCACACCAATGCAACGCATTGAGTTGCAATGAGTTGCATTGGTTGACCTTAAAACCGTGGGTCAATAAACATCAAGTTAAATAAATCACATAAATAGAGTGTAAAGGGAACAATGCCTCAAAAGAACTAGGCCCATCTGAAAATATTTTCCCCAAGATTTGATGTTATAAATATGTTCACATATAGAGAGATCCCTCCTGCCCTTCAGTGCATGCAGACCCGTCCTGACTCCAGACTCCAGTCATGCAACACAGAATAGTAATCAGTTTGATGGAAAATACATAATTTTTACGGAGATTAATCAATCTCCGTCTCGGGCACATGACCGTACCATGACGGACATCTACGTCATGGGCCCTTAAACTGTGTAGTGTGAGATTTATAGATTTTGGGGCATAAATAATTATATTGGAAGTTTTTTATCAAGAATTGATCAATGTCACCATGGTCCACATACTGTACTGTGTATACTGTACACTGAATAACCGTGGACAAAGTAGTTAACATGAACGATGCTGTGGTGGCTGCGGCATTTGAGGGGCAATATATATTTTATATGCACCGCCACCGATTACAAATTAAAGAATGAATGGGTGCGTTCGGAAATGCGCACCGGGAATGTGGTCAGTTTGTTGAGTGTGGTGGGCGGTGACGTCACAGTGTTCAGTGTGCCTTATTTACGAACGACCACACCTGGTGCGCAGCGCACTGGATTGTCGAACAACAACGCACCGACTGCACTGAATAAACAAACGACAAGAGAGCACACCAGTGCGTTCAGGGCGCATTTCTGAACTCACCCAATATGTTGCGACTGTGCGACCACGCCACGGGACTTGTGTGATATTGCGCTGAGGGTGGAGCTAGATTTGAATCTGTTTGGAAACACTCACTCACTTCTGTGTACAAACACTGAAAACTTGTCTATCACCTTTAAGTACAGTACTTGACACCCACACAACACTCTAGACGGGAAGAATGTTGTGTTGTAAAGTGTCGAATGCAGCTGTGAGGTCTAAAAGCACAAAAATGGCAGGGTCATCAGAGTCAGTGGTTCTTAAAAGGTCATTTAAAACGATTAAAAGCGTGGACTGTGTAATTAAAAAGGACTTATGTTGCAAAAGTACTGCTTTTTCAAAAAAATTGGGAGATAAAAGGTTTAGAGATGGGCCTAAAATTAGACAATAGAGAGGTGTCAAGGTTTGTTTTTTTAATCGGGGGTTCCACAACTGCTTGTTTAAAACTAGAAAAAGTGCCCCTCGGGGCACAGGTCTCCACCAGGCCAGGTCAGGTTGTGGCCTCCTGGTGGCGCTATAATAGGTCAATGTGGAAAGGGTGCCATTTGTTCTTACGGTACACCATTGATGGCAATTCTTTTGAGGCATTTTGTTCCAAAAAAATATTTTGCAAAAATCAACCTGTTGGTGGCGCTATAACAGGCCAATGTTAAAAGGGTGGGATATATTCCTCAGCCTAGGCCAATCCTGCAAACTTTGAAAGCCAATGTTAGCTAATTAGGATGGAATATGAAATATCGGGCAGATCCATCTTTTTTTGTCATCAAAGTTTTTTTAATGATTTTCAATAAAGCATACAAAATTCACATGACTTACACAAAAGAAAAAGACAAGAAAAAACAAACAAAAAACAAAACACAACTAGCAGTCAAAAAAAAGAAAACCCCTGGACAACACCCCTCCACACTCTGTTGTTGACACTCGTGGTTATATCATATGTAATTACCAATACAAAATGTTACTACAACAATCCTTTTATATATAAATAAAAGTAGTCCCATATCTCATGGAACTTCCCTTTGACATTATTCCTCCTGGCAATTGAGTATTCAAAGGATGCAGTTTCAGTCATTAGGGGCGGCGGTGGCTCAGGGGTAGAGTGCCTGGATGGTAACCGTAAGGTTGCCAGTTCGAACCCGGGCTCCCCCAGAGTTACTGTCGAAGTGTCCTTGAGCAAGACACTGAACCCCTAATTGCTCCCGATGTGCTAGTTGGTGCCTTGCATGGTTTCCGCTGCCATCGGTGTATGAATGTGTGTGTGAATGGGTGAATGTAATGCACAATCTCTGTAAAGCGCCTTGGATAAAGGCGCTATATAAATGCACCATTTACCATTTACCATTTAGTCATAAGTTGGGTCCAGTCTGTGATCCCGGGCGTAGCAGAGCTCTTCCAGTTTCTCAGTATCAACCTAGCTTGGCAGATCCATCTTGAACCCATGACTATAGAGATAGGCCCTCATTTATCAACCGTGCGTACGCCAAAATATGGGTGCACGCCGAAATTACCGACATTTTCGGCATTTACCATTTCCGGCAAAGCTTGAAATTGAACTTGACAAAGTTCAAAACTCACGTCTGGTCGGGAGCTGGCGTACGTTTTGTCCTCACCTGTTTTTCTGTCGTAGAACAGCGGAGCAGCATTGTTTGACCAGCTGAGAGGCTGTCACAGGCATCTAAACATATATGTATTCACTCCTAAAATGTTTATAGAAAAGGTATGTATATGTAACCTGACGCTGCCAGATCCAAGAAGCTTGCTACACAAATTTGTTTCACAGCTTATTGGGATCTGGGATCGCGGAAGCAAATTCGATGACGGGGCTGTTCCTTTTTTTCAAGATACTTGGTAGATGATTGGATGGGACCGTCTGTCTATCACCGTGTGGGCGTGCAAACACAACCAATCATATTGACGTGTCTATATAGTTTCACATCCGGTTTCGCACATATCCCGCCCTTAGCTCACGCTGATTGGTCCGGTACGGAACGGATTTTTGTCAGCTCAACTGCCTGAGAGATCCCAGATGAGTGCTGTGTTGGGGAACATGGTTACCCAATACCGCCCTCATCTGGCAGCGTCAGGTTAATGTATATGGGCTACATGTAAAAAATAAAAAATAAATAAAAAAGTAAAGGAATACATCAACGATGTGTCTTTGTGTCATATGAAATTAGTAGGAGATAAAATCGCGCAATTAAAAACAATGTTGCAAGAGATGCTTAAGCCATTTAAACAGTGTTTTGCATGAGCGCATACATGCAAGGATTTGGGCTGTCTGTGCTGAAATATTTCCATGACGGGACGTTGGAGAGTAGGCTATAGTGCAGCAATGCTGCAACTGCGGAGAGTCCCAACGTGGGTAGCCTACTGTAGCCTAATCTACAGCAGGCCGATGTCTTTCTGGAGTTACGGTATGTGCAATCTAATAAACCCGACGCGTCGCTCGAATGCCAAATGTACCGTGCCAGGCTGCCAGCGCAAGTGGGAACTGCATCGGAGATATATGTATAGGCTACCATAGACTGTAAAAAATATGGACAAAGCGTTCCCCGGGTCTAACATGAACGTAAAATGAAGCCTGTAATGATATGCTAATTCCTGATGTAAGTCGCCATCTTTTGGTACCAGCTGGCCATTGGCTGGCTCCGTTTTGTACCAGCTGGTCATTGGCTGCCCAGACAACGAGGCGGGACTTCCCCCCTTCTTCTCCGTTGGTTTTTATTTTGACTCGAGTGGGAGGAGAAGACTCTTGAGTGGGAGGGGAATCCCGATCATAGACTGTAACGGTAGCCACGCCCCTCAGAACATACGTGACTTTATGGTCATTTTTTTAATTAATGGGACCATAATTTTCCAAAAAGAATATTATGACATTAGAAATGAGACTTTAAACTAGTGACTGGAAGAAGAAAGTATTCATGACCATGTTTATTAAGGTAATACAGTCTAGGTGAAGTTGGGCCAAATTACATGGGCCTCTATGGAGCTATGGGGCTTTTTGGGTCCAGTCCAGCGCCACAACAGGCCATTATATGAACTACCGATTTCAAATGAGGCTTCACGAAATATCTGGCTGACTGCCCCCCTGTAGGCTACCCAGCCAGCCCAGAGCCCACCACCAGCCACATGAGGCTATACGGTTTTGGCTGCACATTCATATAATGACAGTTGACAGCCCGGCCAGCGACTAACGACTGCGAGGCAATCTAGATAGACTGTCGAACGTGCATGTTCAGTTGGTCACGGACGGACCACAGTGATAGAGAGGGACAGACAGACAGGACAGGAGGAGCATGCAAAACAGCAGCGTGTGTGCCTATTTGTAATTTAATTCATGGTTCACAGGTTCAGGTTTTCGTTCACTAATACTGTATATCTTGTTGTATATTAAATTAAAAATACTTTAATAATTGAATATACAACTAACAACACACAGTGAAAGTTGCTTGCAAATTGCGATATGTGCGTGCGGGGGGTGAGGCGGGCAGCAAGGGAAGCGAAGCGAGAGGAGAAACAGACAGCTTTATTTAATTCATGCAGGTTTATTTATTTAAGATACAACAAGTTGCAAGTTGCGTGTGCGTGCGTGCGTCTGAGTGTGTATGAGAAAGGGGGCAGCAAGGCAAGCCAGCGGTTTCCATGGTTTCAGGATCGTATAGCAGAACGTTCGTGTCGAAAAAATGAGGCCGAGGCTTGATTTCATAGGGCGTGCCAGATAGATTTCAGCCGTCACATTTATTAACGTTGGAATGAAATTAAGGAAGGATCAGCTGTTTGCGATCACTTTATAAATGCCGTGGCGACGTGGGTGTACTACGAAACCTTCACTCGAATCTGTGGCAGATTTTACACTCGATTGATAAATGAGGGCCATAGTGAACGATTTCCGAGAGAATCCGGAGGAGTAAAAACATGTGTTTTTCAAAAGTCGGCCTCCTGTTGGCGCTATAACAGGCCGTTCTGGAAATGTTGGGGCAGAGGTTCATCGTTGGCATCCAGGCAGTTTGTGTGCAAAATTTGGCATCGACCGGGGGAACGGTGCCGGAGATTAGCTGTTCACAGATGGACGGACGGACGGCGTGCAAAACATACTCTCTCCCCATGCCTTCGGCCTGGTGGAGACAATAAGTCGGAACCACACCTGAGGCAAAACTGATTTATCATCAGTTGGACATTAGGTCCAATAGTCTGCCAAACGTCCTTGAATAGACATGGTGGGACAATGTCAGTAGGACAAGATGCAGGTTTAATTGAGAAACACATTTTTTCAAGGCGGGAAAGTGACACAGGCGCAAACTCATTGAAAGTAGCAGGGCAGGTGACAGTTATGGACGGATCATAGCAGGGCATAACAATCTGGGCTCTAATAGAGGCAACCTTGTCAACAAAGAAGTGTATACATTTCTCACACATTTCTGGTGAAGCATCCAGGCTGGTGGACTGTGGAGTTACCAGGATGGAGTTGATTATTTTAAACAGAACACGGGGTTTGTGGCAGTTGTATCTTTCTTCCACTTGTGCTCTGCTCTCCGGCATTCTCGCCTGGCAGCACGAGTAATGTAATTTAGACATGGTTCACAGTGTTGTTTGAGTGGAGCTACGGTGTTAAGTGCGCTGGTGCAAGTGAACAGAAATGATGAGGTTAAATCCTCTGGTCAAAAGAACACAGGGTGGTCCAGTGTCAGAGTTAATATATTAGAAGCTTTTTATCAAGAATTGATCAATGTCACCATGGTCCACATACTGTACACAGAATAGAAAGCAAAGAATTGTCCTTGTGAATTTAGTAAAATAACTTAGTTATTTTTCAATAATTCCGTTCCAGTTTAACTCTCCCTTCCCCCCCTACTATGCAGTGGTGGAAAGTAACATTATTGCATGGTACTCAAGTACACACACACACACACACACACCCCGATGTCCGTGTACCGATAGCCTGTAGCTAGAAAAACCTCAACAGTCCACACGCTGAGATCATTGCAGAGATGTCGTCTTTAATCGAAGAGGATGTCACGTGATGTCACGAGGCGTGCCCATATATGGAGGTGTGATGTTACGAGGCGTGACCATATATGGCCATATTCCCATATATGGAGAAGGGCCCCTGGCGATGTCATCTATGTCACATATTTGCCCATATATGGAGTTCCCTGATGTAATGAGATGTCGCGTGACGTCACGAGGCATGACCATATATGGAGGCTAACAGACGGACGGACTGACGGGAAATGCATGTTTTCATAGTAAATGCGACCTGCGATTGCAATAAACCTAACCTTATTTCTAAACGTAACCTCAGTAATACTATGCCTACGCCTAACCTATTCTTAAATGTAACCTCATTAAAATTATGCCTAAACCTAACCTTATTCCTAAACTTAACCTCAGTAAAACTACTGACAGTGTCCATCCAGCTGCAACAGGTTTTTAGCGTAAACAGAACTTCTGTGTTGGCAGTTAGTTCTTGTCTGTATGTTTACAGGCCACAGGGAAAGGGAAGAATTACAGAATGATATAAGTGGCATGACAAGTTTAACTGCTTCTTAATTCATCTTTGCATTCTTCTTTGGTGATGCGACAGACAGAAATATATTGATGATGGCCCGACGAAGATTCATTGGCATCAAATGTCGTCGTTTTGCCCACGCCCTGCAAATAAAGGCTTACATTTTCCGAGACTGCTCCAGTGCCTTCCTTCCACAATATATACTTAGGCTTTCTAGTGGTAATGGCAAGGGACTGATGACAAAGCATCCACACTCTGTATCCTAGCATCTGTGCTATGACAGATGAGTAATATCTGTGACTGTGATAAATGATAGATCTAGTACGGTTCCTGAAATGTGGAAAAGGTTACTATGCCAGTAAACGGGATCACGGGATGTGTGTGGTTTTGATTGATTGAATATTTTATTGACGGCACATGATAGGGGGACAAGCCAAATGGATAATCATTTCCATTGCGCTCCATAAACATTCAAACATCGAGCCAAACAGCACGGCAAGCATATATGTGCATATATCAAAATATCGTCTGTCGGGTGGAAACCTCATATGTCCAAAATGGTTACTTTTCAGGATTGGAATTCAAAAGTAGCAGATCTACAGTAGGCTACAAGCTCAATGTGGCAAAGCTTTATGTGGCCACACCCACCAGTTAATTAGGTATGCCTGTTTTCAGGTGAGTGGTGACTCACCTGAACTGAAGCCGCCTTCAGTTCAACCCCTGAATAGCCTTCATAGGCCGTGTTGGGACCCCAGAAAAAGTGTTTTCTTTAACAAATTTGCTACATTTCATGATCTAGATTCACATATGAGTAAACTAAGGCACCAATTCTTGTTTCAGATGTTAGGTATATGTATTTATGACATTTGAGAAATTTCTTCTTCGGGAGACAAATAATAAAGAACCTTGTATTTATGACATTTGAGAAAGATTTTGTGTTGCCAAAATAAATTGAAAGGTATATTCAGTGATTTCACTTAATTCAAATATCACTTATTTTTTTGTTTTGTTGTGATAATCCTCTCTACTATAGAGTGTGCTGGCCATATAAGGAGTTCCTCCCTGTCCCCAGTTAACCCCTGGGGGTCAAAAAACCTTAGGTTTCGTTTTTGACTCTCTATCCTGATTGGACGAAAGGCTGGGTCCCACAGGCAAAAACGAAACCTAAGGTTTTTTGAGTGAAATCACTGAATACACCTTTAACACATTTTACAAGCAAAAACAGCAACACAAGATTTTCGTTTGTTTGGTTATATACATTTCTGGCTTGTGACAAAATACTGCAGGATATGAGTAGAATATGTACAATATGGCCTATCAGGAAGAAACCAAAAATACACAGGGATGACATACATGCATATTATAACCAGACCCGGGGGTCTATTAGAGTAATGTTAACTCCATAGACGCATACAAAACAGAAAGTACAAAAACCACGGCACTCCAAAAGAAGATGAGGGACAGATGGAGCATGGCTCCCACAAGAGACCTTAGTGAAACTCACTGAAGGAGTTGCGTGAGTATGTTTATCTAATTAAAAAGTGTGTTGTCTGTTTTTGCACACAATCAATTTGAATAAAAATTACTGTTGGCACATGATTCACATTGTAGCCTGTTAGTGGTTTCTGTTTATGACTGTGAAATGGGTCTTGTATGGTTTTGATTTAAAAAAAACAATACAGCAATACAATAGTTCAAGTGGTGTCAAAATGTACACATGTGGTTGTAAGTATTGCTTATCGGTGTTGCGAGGATGAGGGCATACTTGGAAACAAATTCTCCCCTCCAAGGGGTACCAGTGGGCCAAAACTATTTGAGAAACCCTGCCTTACTTGATCATATATGGTGTCACACAAAGCATCAAAAGTGGAGTTGTAGATCTGCTACTTTTGCTAGCCTACTTTTGAGAGTCCTGCAAAAGGTCCTATTTCAAGTTCTCAAAATGTTTTAAAAGATTTAGAAAATAGCATTTAAACAAACTACAGCTTGTTAGTTTGTAGATCAAAATACTGCTTGTAGATCGAATTTCAAATTGCCCAAAAGGGCTGAAGTGGTTACTGTATGTTTTGTAATAATAATCCAAATTTACAAAGTAACTAGTAACTGAAGCTGTCAAATAATTGCAGTGGAGTAAAAGTACAATATTACCCGACAGACGACAACATGAGTTGGCCATGGTTTTTAATCGTGAGGAATTCCGACATATTTTCGGATGCTGTTACCGGAAAGCCTGTCACAATTAAAACACAATCGCCTGACCTCATTCATTTGAGATCATCGCAATTATTTAAATTAATCCGACTATAAATTTACTAAATCCCTGCGTGCGAGCGAGTGGAACCGCATGTGTCCACACGGTGAGGCCCAGAGGGAGTCATGTGGCGAGTGAAGAGGTCGGGCGTCTCAGCGGTTGTCTAATAGCAAAGGGTGGGTCGGGACCTATTTGTAGGTCGGAGATACATTTTTATTACCCCTGAGAGATAGAGCGGCCGCATGGCAACCGGAAGGTCCCCAGTTCAATCCCGAGCTCCTCCAGAGTTAGTGAAGGTCCCCAGTTCAATCCCGGGCTCCTCCAGAGTTAGTGAAGGTCCTCAGTTCAATCCCGGGCTCCTCCAGAGTTGGTGAAGGTCCCCAGTTCAATCCCGGGCTCCTCCAGAGTTAGTGAAGGTCCCCAGTTCAATCCCGGGCTCCTCCAGAGTTAGTGAAGGTCCTCAGTTCAATCCCGGGCTCCTCCAGAGTTGGTGAAGGTCCCCAGTTCAATCCCGGGCTCCTCCAGAGTTGGTGTCGAAGTGTCCTTGAGCAAGACGCTGAACCTCTAATTGCTCCAGATGTGCAGATTGGTGCCTTCCATGTGTAATCAGTGGGACTGAACCAATAGGTGTCATAGCACCACCCCCCCTCAGCTCAGCATATAAGGTAGCCGGCCAGGCATAGGGAATAGGCGGTGTTTTACCCAGGTTGTTTCCTGTTCCAGTCAGGCTGTTAGGTGGCGTTTGTTTGTGCTCGTAGCATCGAGGTAAGCTCTTGGTTTTACTAATATAGGGTTACCTGTCCCTAAATGGTGCATTTATATGGTAAATGGTGCATTTATATAGCGCCTTTATCCAAGGCGCTTTACAGAGATTGTGCATTACATTCACCCATTCACACACACATTCACCGATGGCAGCGGAAACCATGCAAGGCACCAACTACTAGCACATCGGGAGCAATTAGGGGTTCAGTGTCTTGCTCAAGGACACTTCGACAGTAACTCTGGGGGAGCCCGGGTTCGAACTGGCAACCTTACGGTTACCATCCAGGCACTCTACCCCTGAGCCACCGCCGCCGTCCCTAGGTTGATATGTCAACAACCTCCGGTTTATTTATGTTTATTTTTCTTTGTCAGAAACTGTGGAGCTCTGAGTTAGCGACAGCCCTGTCAGTGTGTGTGTACAGTTCAGAGAAACGGTAACAAGAAGACTCACCCCGGTGCGTGCCCGTTTTTCCTCCCGGAATTTTCCCCAGTGAGGCAAAGTTTCAGTTTCCTTTAAATCTACCTAATTTATCAAACCGTGCGTTTTGCTGACACAGCGTATCGAGCAGGATGCCAGAAGACATTTCGAGGGAGCGCACAACAAGTGTTGTGACAATTAGGAATCCACTCCGATAAAGGATGGCCCAATAAATCCATCTCCACCCGTGACCTCGGTGCATGTGGTCCCCAGATAGGATCTGAAGCAGACAATTCGTGGATGCGCGAGCGAGGAAGTCCCCCGGTACATCCTATAGGACGATGATAAGAGGACACCGTGACTGTCACTTCCATCGTGTGTGGAAGTGCTTTTATTGTCCCGTTATCTATTTCCCCATAAATGCAAAATAAGCAGATCCTTGGTTATCTGATGATCATTCACCCCATGCAGGAGACTCAAGTGGCCTACTTAAAGGGATATTCCACTTTCAAAAAACCTTTGGTCATTTTATCGTCTACTCAGGCTTATGTGAACAACCCAGACAGGTTTTAAGTTGCTCGGTTCAGTATTTAGATTATTCGCTGCCCTGCCCCCTTCCTATACAAACCCATTGTTGCTTCAAACTCCATCTTAACCATGATATATTCATCGAAAACAACTGTCCTCTTTTATGGTGACTGATGCTGCCCTCCTAATACGTGAGGGGCCGTGATTTTTCATTTACTGTTTTCATTTAATTTTAATTAGTATCCTGACGTTTAGACTTTTAGTATCCAGCCTTCTCCGGCTCCTTATTCTTTTCCAAAACGATTTTTAAAAATAAAAGTAATACAGTAAATAAAAAAACACTGCCCCTCACATAATTAGGAGGGCAGTATCAGTCACCAGAAAAAAGGTTGGGTGTTTTCGATTAATCTAAATACTGAATCAATCAACTTAGAAACTGTCTAGGGTGTTCACATACAGTATGACTCTGTGGACGATGAAATGTCAAAGTTTTTTTTAAAGTGCTTTTATCCGAAGCGTTTACATTGATTGTGCATTACATTCACTTTGACACTAACACTGGGGTAGCCCGGGATCGAACTGGTTTCCCATCTGGCTGCTCTACTGACACTCTGGGCCACTGCCGCCCCAGTAACAGAATATCTTTTTGTTTTACACTTTTGTTCTGGGGTGGATTACGTTTTATTATGGATTCCTTTGGAATGAACTTTTTTTGTTCTGTGATGGATGCGTTTGGACTTTGGAGACAGGGGCGGCGGTGGCTCAGGGGTAGAGTGCCTGGATGGTAACCGCAAGGTTGCCAGTTCGAACCCGGGCTCCCCCAGAGTTACTGTCGAAGTGTCCTTGAGCAAGACACTGAACCCCTAATTGCTCCCGATGTGCTAGTTGGTGCCTTGCATGGTTTCCGCTGCCATCGGTGTATGAATGTGTGTGTGAATGGGTGAATGTAATGCACAATCTCTGTAAAGCGCCTTGGATAAAGGTGCTATATAAATTTACCATTTACCATGCAGACTTTGCTTATACACGGAGGCGCGTGCGTGAAAGCGTGCTTGAGACCCAGACATTCGGTTTGGCCGTGATTCATTATCTACCTCTGTGTTACGCTGCCTGCATTATTATTTTTGATTCTCCTAAGTATAAAGACTCTAAAACTTGACCACAACTTCACTGCTTTATTACTGTCTGTGTTTGCGGGTTATTTATTGAAGCTATTCATTACATTCAGCTTTATTTGTATCTGTAACGAGATCATTCACAACCCGTGAATTAATAATAGTAAATGTTTATCTAATATAAGACCGTTACAAATGTACTTTATTACTTTCCACAACCACTGTTCATCACAGAGCAGATGATCGGCTCTGAATCTGACCCGGAGTGCTACTATTGTTTTCTTATCTCTTTGCTCCTGAATGCTGAATAAGCAGGACCTACTGTAGCAGAAGTCCTAGAGAGACTTTATCTGATCACCCTTCTCCTCAGGTTCCCGTTCCAAATTCAAACATGCATTATTATTATAATCTGTATAGACATGTGTCAAAGTGTCAGGCAAACTAGGTCACACATGATGGGCCTTGTTGCTGTCTTCCAGACATGTGTGGCCTTGTGGTTAGAGTGTCTGCCAACAAATGATTCCCGAGCGGGGCATGGCTGCGGCTCACCTCCAAGAGATGGGTCAAATGCTTAGAACAAATTTCACTGAGGTAACGTGTGTGAAAAATAGTAGGACTTTTGACTTTCGTTTACTGTATATTTTTAAAACATGGATAAGAGAACAGTTTCGTTTGTGTGGAAATGCATTGGTTACAGGAATGTCCCATTGTTCCCTCATATTGCTTAGTCTCCAAATATCACACAGTGGCTTGCTAATGAACAGACAGAGGGTTGCCAGGTTTTTGGGGTGCTTGTGTAGTTGCTTATTTGGGCTTGTTTCTATAGTGCATTTGCTTAGTTGCATGGGCTTGTTTCAAAAGTGTAGTTGCTTATTTGGGCTTGTTTCTAAAGTGTAGTTGCTTAGTTGCATGGGCTTGTTTCAAAAGTGTAGCTGCTTATTTGGGATTGTTTCTAAAGTGTAGTTGCTTGTTTGGGCTTGCTTAAGTTCCTAATGTTGTTTAAATCTGTGGTTATCAAACATTTGCATGTCAACCCCCCCCCATACCCGATTTGTGGTGTTAAAATGTTACAAACATGTCCCGCTTCGGACCGTCATTCCGAAGCCCCCTTTTTCCGGCGCACAACCATTCCGACTTGACCGCATTCCTATACCTGTCCCTATAACCCTAACCCACATTCCTATACCTGTCCCTATAACCCTAACCGCATTCCTATACCTGTCCCTATAACCCTAACCGCATTCCTATACCTGTCCCTATAACCCTAACCGCATTCCTATACCTGTCCCTATAACCCTAACCGCATTCCTATACCTGTCCCTATAACCCTAACCGCATTCCTATACCTGTCCCTATAACCCTAACCGCATTCCTATACCTGTCCCTATAACCCTAACCGCATTCCTATACCTGTCCCTATAACCCTAACCGCATTCCTAATACCCTGTCCCTATAACCCTAACCGCATTCCTATACCTGTCCCTATAACCCTAACCGCATTCCTATACCTGTCCCTATAACCCTAACCGCATTCCTATACCTGTCCCTATAACCCTAACCGCATTCCTAATACCCTGTCCCTATAACCCTAACCGCATTCCTATACCTGTCCCTATAACCCTAACCGCATTCCTATACCTGTCCCTATAACCCTAACCCACATTCCTAATACCCTGTCCCTATAACCCTAACCCACATTCCTAATACCCTGTCCCTATAACCCTAACCGCATTCCTATACCTGTCCCTATAACCCTAACCGCATTCCTATACCTGTCCCTATAACCCTAACCGCATTCCTAATACCCTGTCCCTATAACCCTAACCGCATTCCTAATACCCTGTCCCTATAACCCTAACCCACATTCCTATACCTGTCCCTATAACCCTAACCGCACTCCGAAGCAACGTCGTCGGAATGGCGGTGCAGTCAGAATGCCACTCTGTCCCCGGGTAAATATCCACTTTTTTCCCTCCTACATTAAAAAAGACAAGAATTTGATGAATTTGAAAACAAACGCACAAAATAAATAAAATATGTTTAAAGAAACATTGAGAAGTATAGCAGAATTAGCCGATCTACAAGCTCTGTGTGTGTCCGCTACCTCAGAAGCAAACATTGTACTTTTACTCCACTACATTTATTTCAAAACTTTAGTTATACTATTTACTTTGTAGATTTGTATTATTTGTATTATTACAAAGCATACATTAATCACTTCAGCCTATATATATTTATTTCATTTTATGCACAATGAATTGAGAATATATGAAAGTTTCACTTTTTGAATTATATTACGGAAGTAAATTAACTTTTACCCCCCCCCCCCCCCCCCCATAGGCCCATAGCTATGATGAATTCCTGTTCTGTTCTTTAGCTACATAGAAATGTCTATTTGTATGTCTCTAAATGTTTTGATGAATTGAACAATGTGGACCCTGTTGTAAACAAGTGTAATGCTTGGGTCGTCCACTCACAGTTAACAGTCTTTGTATTGAGTTTGTGCTTGAAATGTACTGTAAATTCTGCAAACTGTTAATAAATATTTCAATCAATCAATCAAAAAAAGCTGTATTCGGCCATTTGAAAATAACCGTTCTACAAGCTAAAAGTGTATACCGGTGTTTGCTTGCGATGTAAAAGTATCGAAAAATGGACATAGTGAAGTACTTCCAAATTGTGCCCAAAGCACACTAATTGAGTGAAGGTACTTACTTACCACCGCTGGCCTTATCGTCTGTGTCGGGTGGAACCTTATGTCCAAAACTGTTTCTTTTCAGGATTCAAAATGGCAAAAGCAGCAGATTTGCAAGCTCATTTACAATTTTTAGTCATCGCTTAGTTTTTATTCGGTTTTTAAGTTTTTATATAGTTTTCGACTTTTCGTCAGTGAAAAAAAGGTAGTGGACGGACATTTTCTAAATGAACACTGTGGAGTGTTTATTCTTTTCACATCAGGATTGATAACACATGTCATATCATATTATGGCCTTACAGGCTGCTATAAGAAAATGCATGTCTAAATATGTGCTGAAATAACAGTGGGTATTCAAACGTTTTGTGAACGATGAAATGTGAGAAATGTCAAGGCCCTGCCATGAGGGCTTGATCCATTTTTTTTAAACAAGCGGTGGGGAAATGATTATAGGCTATATTCACCTAGTAGTCTGTATAATGACATGCCCTCCTAAATGGTGTAAAATAAAACAAACAAATGGGTATATACTTTTGTTGCTGTATTGGGAAATGAGTGTGCACAAAGTATTGCAAGTAAAACAATATTTATTTTGTATAGCTGTCAAGTTTTGGTCCTTGCATGTCCAAAAGTCACTTTTCAGGAAATATTAACAATATTAATTTATGCAAACATAGGCCTACAGATAAACCCTGCACGGCAATAGATGAAAGGCTACGCAGCGAAGAGAAAAGTGCAAATGGCACACAATGTTACTCTTAATCGTAGCTAAGAGTAAAATTACACAAAATACCCCCCCCTCCAAAAAAAATGAGAGAAAAGAAAAGAAAAGAGAAGAGAAGAAAAAAGAAAAACACAAAAACAAAAGTAAAGTACTTCACATCCGCCACTGATGGGGGGGGGGGGGGGGGGGGGGCAGAGATAAAGAAGAGAGAGAGGGGGGGGGGGGGGGGGGACGGACAGACAGAAAGAGTCAGAGAGAGACACAGACAGAGAGAGAGAGAGGGGGGGGACACACAGACACCGACAGAGAGAGAGACTGAGATAGAGACAGAGAAAGATAGTGTTATGGGCTGAAGTAAATGGGAGCCATGCCCAGTCAGTGTAACGACAGAATCTCAGAGTAAAGCAGTGGTATCATCATCATCATCATGGTTGTTCCTCAGACGGCCTGTGCGAATCCAATGCGGTTGTTCTGCCGGTCGAACTCGGTGTAGTAGCGGGCGATGAAGTTGGCTCCCAGTATCCAGATGGGCCCAGTAGGGGGCGGCACATCCAAGGCCCTGAAGGTGACGGTGCACACGTCCCCTCCGAACTGGGACTGCTGTAGAGGAGGAGCAGTGGTGGACAAATGTACTCAAAAGGTTTTACTTAAAGGGCCATTCCACCACTGGAAGAAAGTGCAGTCACTCAATGTTAATAGTTTGCAGTAGATAACAGTAGCACAATTTGAAATTTGCACCCTATGGCCTGAAAAATAATGAATTCTGTGTTTGACTGGATTGCTGAATTCCTACAATGACTATAATGCTTTGGTGCACTTCCCCTCCTTGTGGAGAGGGGGGAGGCTGTGTGGATGTGTGTGACTTGTAGTCTAGGAAGGAAGGTGAGACTACATTCTCATGAAAAATTTTGGTCATGAACATGGTGCCATGAGTAAAATAAACACATACAGTATTGCACACATCAAAAGTATCATTTCCATTTCACAAGTTGTAAAATGTATACAAATCCTTAAAATAAATAAATAATATATATAAAAACCCAGATGTACTGTACAAGCTCGTAGTGCGGCACAAAGTGACAGTTTAACCACTTTATCCATTTATATGTTGGCAGATCTACAAGCTTGTACATCTGCTATTAAATTAAAAACTGAAGAATTGCACAAATCTTCTCTTCTGGGGATCCCTGGCTCAAAACCTTTTCAGTTGGTGATGCGCGGACAAATACATATAGCAATTTGGGAGTCCTTGGCACAAAAGAGTTTGAGAACCACTGATATGGGTGTAGTACTGCCCCTTTTAAGGGTAGTGCATGAAAGGGGTGCACCACCAGGTTTGAGGCCTATATGTTTGGCCAGAAGCCTGATTTGAGTGTTTGTTGGGGACCTGGAGGCATGAGGTGTACACAAGTACTTGGTAAGAGAACCTCAAAAATGTAGATGCTTTGATAATTCATTTTGATTATATGGGGGTATATTTTAATTAGGGGCGTTTTATATTTCCATTGACAGAGTTCGACAGGTGTGATGTTTTGTGAGAGGGAGCTAGGACGCTGCCGAAGTCAGTAAAGGGTAGGGGAATGGGTTTTAGGAGGGTTTTTCAGGTTGTCTTGTTTTTTTGTGCCATTGTATTTTGTTGGGCCAATATGAATGTGCCATAGTGGCGTTGAGGACATATATAGGTGTATACTGAGCCATTCATTAATATTGCATGGATTGGATTAAGTCTATTATTACCCATAAGATATGTATAGTCTTCCTGGTCATATAGAATGAAGGTTATTGTTACCCATAAGATGTAGTCTTCCTGGTCCAGGGCGTACTCCTGACCCCCAAGGAGGAAGGTGACACTGGGGAGACTCTTCACTGTGGCACAGTTGACTTTGTACTGAAGGAGAGAGAAACGGAAAGAAACAGCATTTCGACTTTTAAAAGCATGCTAAAAAAGACCCAATGCATTTCTGTAGAGAAGAGCATTGTTCCGTGATCCACAAATGTGTCCCGACCCACTGTTTGGGAAGCGGTACTGTAGTGGATGAATAGATTAATTTGTTGTTGTTGTTGGGACCAGTAGGGGCAAATTAACGCCCTGCTTCATGATCATACTATAGTATAGTGTCACACAAGTAGCAAAAATAGCCGATCTACAATCTCAAAACGGGTCGTATCGTTTGACCGTGACCGAGTCAGAGTGTGTATGTCTAATGTATGTCTTGAGTACGAGGCCTCAACAGCTGCAATACCGCTGGGTGACCTAAAGTGGCACTGTTGAGCAGCCTAAAGGGCCATTCACACTGAGCACTATAACTATAACTGCGGCCAGTGTTGTTGATAAGCCTGCACTGCTCAGTTCACACGAGTGTGATTTCTTTTATCTTTTATAGCTATTTTACATTTTGAATCCTGAAAAGTAAGTAGTTTTGGACATGAGATGAGGTTTCCACCCAGCACAACAACGCTAAGGAAACTAGTTGTTTGTTGCTTACGCCGCTTTCATCCGGCACTGCTCCGATGGCTTTCATCAGCTCCGTGACAGAGGAGGCGGGGCCGGTGATGTAGGAGGAGCCTGTGTCGATCACGGCGTTGCAACCTTCCTCACAGAACATCATCTGATCCCCGACCGAGACCCTGAGTGAATGATAGAGGAAATGTGTGTTCAAAACCCTGAGAGAATACCCACTCCGATACCCACAACTTGTGTCAATCGGTCAATACTGAGTTCTGAATACCGATTATCCGATACCATGCGTAACAGAAAGGTTCAGGAATATTAATAACCGCAACAAGCGTGTGTGCGTTACGGCCCTTTGAGAACCCCTGGTCCCTGGTCTTTATTCCCCCAGAATAAACGTCAAGTATAAAGTTATATGGAACCGTATATTCGCTCAAGTTCTCCTCGTGACACTGTATGATGTTAGTGGGGTCAGATTTACATATTTACGTAGCGCAATATGACATAGTCAGCTTCTTTAAAACGGACTCAGGCGTGCCGTGGATGAAAAAGTGATGTACAGAGGTTTGAGAAGCTCGGTGTTAGACATCGTACCCTTTCATGATGACTTCCCATTTGCCAATTTCCTTGGTGCCCATGTAGTTGAAGGTTCCAGTGAAGTAGTTGGGGTCCGTACCTCCCAGGACCAGCTCTCCTCCTGGGGAATGATGGGGGTCCCTGTCCAAAAGAATATAATTTAAAGTAAAACATATCTTACATTAAATGCACCAAATCATGAGATAATGGTCAACAAAATCTACAGTTGATTTAGTCAACTGTCTAAAATGTATTTTGGCTGGCCTTGTTGGTGTCGTAATGCCTGAATTTAGACTTGGTTCCATGCTGAAAATAGCCAATCCACAAGCAAAATGTAAAATTACTTGTCTTTTAGTTCTACTGGATCTCTTCTCCACTAGTTCCTCCTCAACATTGTAGTCTAGTTTTTGAGGGGCGAATGAGATGATGTATAATGATATACGATGATAATAGCGCCCCTCACTTCACACGGGTGTGATTTTTGAGTGGAACAGCAATGTCCACCTAGCTATGTGACCACTTATGTGGTCTCTATGAGAGAGAGTGAGAGTGAGAGAGAGTGAGAGATCACACGGGTGGGATTTTTATTTTACAGTCAAGAAACTTAAAAACTGTCTTGGTGCTCACAAAAGCCAGAGTAGAGGATAAAAGTTACCCCAAACATTTTTTTAAAGTGAAATATCCCTTTTAAGTGGTTTGGATAAATGCATTTCTGGACCCATGCAGTATACCTGCTGTAGTAGACTGAGAACACCTCCTTCTTGAGGGCGTGGTCGCTCATCATGCGGTCGAACACGGGTGTGATGCCGTCGATGGCCACGTTGGGGTAGCCCATGCCCAGCACGCCGTCAAACTTGGCAAAGATGAAGGGCATGGCGGACAGCGAGGTGGCCTCGGCGAACACCTGGTTCACTGAGATGCCAGCAACCTGCATGGAGGGGTTATAATGACACAATAATGACACCTGGTTCACTGGGATGCCAGCCACCTGCATGCATGGGACAGTTAGTGGTGGGTTCAATTCATTGATCGGGCAATGGGCTTTATGCACCCACGCCATTTTGGAAAGAACTTGGGGCCCCTTCCCTACTTCCTTCACAGGTGTTACAGATGATACTATTAATGAAGGCTATGTTCCATTCTGGTCAAACAGAGTCAGGGTGCTGCTATTGTGCATGTTGGCTCACTGGACACACTCTGCTACACCAGTGGGTCTCAAATTGTCCTCGGGTGGGTTCCAAATGGCCCCGTATGGGTGTGTAACTCACTCGGAGTGTACAAAATTTGTACACTCAGTTATTATGGGGGTCCTTGAAATTAAAATGTTTGAGAACCACTGCACACTAAATGTAACGGAGCCTTAATTAGTATCATTGGTAACACCTGTGAAGGAACTATAAGCAGCCCAGAAGTAGGAAGAGTTATTCTGTGTGCATGTAGCCCATTATTATATCGATATATACTCCAGACGATATGTGAAACGACTAAGTCGCGACCCGACTATGGATAACCACTTGTTGGCTGCTATATTGATTGTGTAGGCAATGCCGTTTTCACATATAAACACATGGTGTATAGTGCAATGCTCAATAAAGCCATGAGGTGGCTTTTATTTTATTTCTCTTACTCATGTAGTAAATTAAATTATACATGGTCATTATTTGGAATCAATCAACATACTGTATAATATCGTATGTCGATATATATCGTATCGTGGCAGCTGTATCGTGATACGTATGTATCATGAGGTTACAGGCAATGCCCAACCCTAGGGACACATGGCACCTTGGTGGCTGGAGATCACTGATGATGCTTCACAATTAGAATCTAATTCATATCGTTGCTGTCGGGCAGAAACCTTATCTCAACTTTCTGTGCTTTTTTGTAAATGCATGCCCTACTTCAGTGGTTCTCAACCAGTGGTCCTTGAGGGGTCCAGGTGGTCCCCAGCTAAGTGATGACAGAGTTGTTAACCAAATGGACCCTTATCGATCTTTAACTTTGAGAGTTAAATTGTTGTTAAACATCTTGCATTACTTATAAGAAATCTACAGAATATCTCTCCTATGGTACCACGTCAATACAGCATGGAGACAATAAAATCTTATACATGTTTGGGACTGAGAGGCCAAAATCTCATCAAATAGTCTGTGGCTCAAATGCCGAATAAATAAATGACCTTGACATGAAAAATATTGAAAACTACTGCTCTAATTGACCATACTACAGTGTCACACACAAGCATCAAAAGGAGCAGTTTGAGCTTGAGTTTTGTATATCTGCCAATTTTGCTATTTAGAAAATGTAATCGTGAAGTACCGTCAGATTCGTGTCTGGCCACGCAAGGCTAATAACGGCATGCCCATATTGAGGAAAACACTTTTTTTATGAATTAATTTTTTATTCATGATATAAACGGTACAATTAAATATACTGGCATTATGAATGAATAAAGAAAACAAAACAGGATATATTATGTAATATGTATAGAAAAAGAAAAACAAGAAACATAAAAACAAACAAAGCCTCCCTCCCACCCAGGACCAACGATGTCACAAAATGCATACCTGTGCCAAATTCCTTACCACTGTGTAATAGGAGAAAAATAAAAAATAAATCATATCCTTAATTTTATCTGCAATGTTAGACCAAATATTAACATTTTAGGAGAACACCTCCACAACGATGTTCTCCTGTCTTAGTAATAATTAATAATCACTTTCTCTTTTTTTTAAAACTATCAATTCAATCGATTAGTTTGTTTTTTTGGGGGCTCTTAGAACTCACCTCGACAATGTCCTCGCTAAGGAATCCCCTCACGTTTCCAGAGGCGTACTGGATGGAGAATCCTGTTCCATTGTCCACGTGTGTGTTGGACCTGGAACCATCGTACCTGTTGTGGGTGACTGGGGGGGAAATCCACTGACTGAATCAGAATCGGAATGAGAATCACTTATTTAGTTGTCAATTTCCCTATGTACTTGCATACATAAAGAATATGAAATACCGTCCCACCTCAGAGTGCAACATAAGCCTGAAACGCACTGTAATCGGTGTTTCTGACTACATAACTCCATACTACTTTTCTGACTAAACTGAAATTGATAGTGAATCCATTTCATTAAAGGAGCACTTCACCCATTTTCTGAACTGTCCACAGCCCTCCTCTGAGAGACAAAAAGATTCACCATATTATAATGCGCATTAGTGAGGTGTAGGGATGGAGCTCGATAACCGATACCCGAAAAAATCAGATAAGAAGCTTATTGAGACGCTAACCCCTCCTACACAATAGATAGCACAATAGAAAAAAAAAGAAAGGAACTGAGTGTTTTTTCTTTATTTTATTTTTTCTCATTTAAAAAAAGAATGTCTGTAATTCACTTAATTTACAACAACATGTTGGGAAAGTTTGAAAGCAAGATTGTCTGTCCTGTTGTCTGTTTTGTTTGTCTGTTCACACTTGTCATTGTTTAACTGTTTTTTGTTTTTTCATGTTTATCACATTTATATGTCTTTTTTATTATGTATTGTATGTGGAACATTTACATTGCCTGTTATTTCTTTCATTTTATTTTAACAGAACTACTCATTATCATTGTCGATAATATTCTGATGTCATACAAAAAATGCCTAATAAAAACCGTATAAAAAATATTGAGTACCCGTTATCAATAAGCTTTGGGCTTATCAAGCTTGTTATTGAGCATAGCGGTATAGTGGCCCGGTCATGTTTAAACAATCAAGACAAGAGGCGATCAAGAAATAAATGCCAACCAGCGCTGTCTGGGTAAACACAATTACGCTTTTAAAGTGGCGGAACATATATTAACCAGTTAACAGTTTCTTTAATATTATTGTATTGGTAAAAAGGTCAATTGCATTATTTCTGTTAGAAAAGTACTGTATTTGAAGGCCCTAGTAAAAGTTACTGGTTCTGTTCAGAATGTATTGTCTCCCGTCTTTCCACAAAATAATAGAAAATGCTCGATAGTGGGCTCGATAAGAACCGTGTGTGTGTGTGTGTGTGTGTGTGTGTGTGTGTGTGTGTGAGTGACTCACAGCAGGCGGTAGAGAAGGGTGAACAGCTGTGCGAGGGGACCCACAGGTTAGCTGATCCGGTGTCAAACACTACGTTGAACATCTGGGGAGGAGAGCCAATGCTGATCTCCCCAAAGTACTGCGTCTGCTCACAAGCACAAACAACTTTTCAAAGTTGGTAGTCCATTTATAGTAACTGTTGTTACTAGTTACTTTTAGTATTACAAAACGTACATAACCACTTCTGCCCTATATACATTTTGGCCATTTGAAGATTGCCGACCTACAGTACAAGCTCACATGATGCATTGTGAGCTTGTAGATCTGCTATTTTCAATGAATTCTGGACTTTTACTTGTAACAGAGTATTTCTACTTATGTAATTCAGTTGGACTATAGAGCATCGCAGTCCCGCCCCCTCGAGAGACCCGGAAAATACATCTCCGTTCATTTTCCTCATAGACTTTTCAGAAGGTATTTATTTAAAGACGTTTACTTGTCGTAACAAATCATGACAACAAACACAATCTTTCGGGCTGAACAAATAATTAGAAAGAAGAAGAAAATGGCAGGTTACAACACTTTTTTTGTTGTTTTTCTTCTTTGTAATTATTTGTTTGGTCCAAAATATTGTGTTTGTTGTCATGATTTGTCACGACAAGAGATGGCTTTGTACGACGCTTATAAGGTCTTTAAATAAATACGTTTTGAAATGTGTATGGGAAAAATGCATTGGGAACTATTTCCTGGGCCTATAGAGCGTCGCAGTCCCTCCCCCTTTCAGAACGGCGAGTGGCCCAGGAAATGAAATGCAATGCATTCTGACCATAGGATTTTCTTTAAGTATTTATTTAAAGATAGTTACGCCGCGGACAAAGCCAACTCGGATCGTGACAAATCATGACAATGAACACAATATTTTGGGCTGATCAAATCATTAGAAGAAAATAAAGGCAGGAGACAACACTATTTGTTTTGTTTTTCTTCTTATAAATTATTTGATCGGCCCAAAACATTGTGTTCATTGTCATGATTTGTCACGATCCGAGTTGGCTTTATCCGCGGCGTAACCGTCTTTAAATAAATACTTAAAGAAAATCCTATGGTCAAAATGCATTGCATTTCATTTCCTGGGCCACTCGTCGTTCTGAAAGGGGGAGGGACTGCGACGCTCTATAGCGTCGTCATGAAAGGGGGCGGGACTGCGACGCTCTATAGCGTCGTCATGAAAGGGGGCGGGACTGCGACGCTCTATAGAAGCAGGTATAAAACACATACCCTCTGGACATAAAAATTAATGACCAGAAGCAAAAGCATAGTCATGACCCCTCCCACCCGGGACTGCCTATAAGTCCAACCTCCTGTTAGTCCGACCTACATGCCATGGCAAGGTAAGACTGAGGTTACTTAGGGTTAGGGTTAGTGTTTGGGATGGTGTTAACGATGTTACCTCCCACCCCGCCCGCCAGCAGCAAACAGATTCAACCAGTAGCAGAGTCAGAGTCATGGACCCCCCGCGCCCCCCCCCCCCCCCCCAGCTAGGTCTCACATCCAGGTAGTTGGTCAGGGGCGTGCTCGCATTGGTCGGATCGTCTGAACTCTTCTGGCTGAGCTCAGCGAACGCTTCCACGGACACACCCATCTGCTGCAGCGTCTCCCTGATGGACGGCATCTTCTTCAACGCCACTCTGGACGGGGAAAAAAACACAGACATCTAGTTTAAGGTCACTCTTGAAAAAGAAACCGCTTAAATCAGGCTTAAATTGCATATTAGTCACTCAGCCTGTGGCCAGTCAACCCCCGTCCACATGCGCAGTACTGCTTCAAGGTTCAAGATTGTCTTTATTTGTCTCCCTTGGGTGAAATTTGTCTTGGAGACAGTCACAGCTGCATACAAATAACAGAAACGTTCACATACGAAAAGGAAAAACACCATGAAACACCCACCTACACAAAACAGAGATATTGCACACATTCCCTTGATAAAGTGCAACTAGTCAAAAAAGTGCTTTTGGCAATCCCTGAATCTCTGAGTCAGTAAAGTAAGATTGCATTTTAGTCAGTAAGATTGCATTGGGAAAACATGGTACTGACTGGTTGTTTCACCCCTGTCTAAAAGTGTTATGTGCCTGTCCTGTGTTTATCATCTGGATATATTATACACACACAGAAGCAGGTACAGTATGTACATGAGGTTAAAAACAGCAGCAGATTTGTGACCGAAAAGTGCAGCATTTAAACCCACTAAAGACCTCTGGAGCCAGTTGCACCGACACCTCACACTAAATTCAAACTTAGCCCAGTTATAGCTTAAATGGCTTTTAGATATATACTCCCTAGCCTGAGCTAACGTGTTAGGTTTCTGGTCTAGAGGGGCGGGTCGCGGCTGAGATTTGCGCACGCCCTGATTGGATCTCATCGATCTGTCCGTCACCCCCGGCCCCTCCTCTCCCCCTAGTGCAGCGCTACGTCACATCATTTGGAGCGACGCCCACCCGGAAGGGTTGACTCCCACTTTTAGACCAGAGCGGCCAATGCGTTCCTCCAGGCTTTAAATTTTTGCACCAACAAAAATTAAAGCCTGGTACCGAGGCTATATACTCCCTAACTTAGGACAGAACTTACATTCTGGTGGTGCAACCCCTCACTGAGGCCGATTCTACAAGTGCTTTCTAAATCAGTAGTTCTCAAAACATTTTTTTAAGATTTATTTAATGATAATGCAAACATCATCATTCAAAACAACAAATTACAGAATCATGATTTTCTTTTTTTTGTTAAACAAGACAAGACAAAGTCAAAAAAGAAAACAAAAAACAAAGACAAGATTTGTGTTGAAAATGCCTGAAGATGGTCTATGACTAAAAGCTTGCTATAAAAAAAAAGATTTTGCACAGTGTGCGAAGGCTCCCGTGCGTTCATTGGTCAAACAGTTTCAAGATTAATGTAAAAAATTAGGAAACTCGACTGAAATTGAATCCTGAAAAAGAACTTAATGATGTATATCCCCGGGTATGTATATACCCGATGGAGACGATATTCAAAGAGCAGATTTCTGTTTTAACAAATATAAAGGATAATCTTTATGATGAATTGTCTCAGAATGTGTTTTGGTCATTTAACCTTAAACCTATTACTTTGAAATTGAAGACCGGGGTCTCCCCACTTCCCCACACTATGTGAGCTTGTAGATCTGCTATTTTTGAATAGCCTCAACGCTATAAAGTCTACAATGAGACAGATGCTTTTCCCATGTTTTAATGGGTTTTAAAATGTAAGGCGAGGATAAATCGTATACTAGGATGGATGGAGGGATATGAATGCTTACCGTCTCAGTGCCAGGCCACCGTCGGTCATCGTCAGCCACAGTGCTACCACACACACCCAAGAGCTCCTCAACCCTTTGGTCATGATGGACGGCTTCCTCTCTGAAAGACCAAGAAGAAGATACAGCCTGGCCAAAACCACGTGAAGCACTGATATTCAAACAAAACGTGATGTCCGCTCACTGTCACGTTAACGCCACACAGATTCTGTAGCTGCGTGTTGTCTCTGTCTCTCCCTAAATGTCTCCCTTGTCTGTTCTTATACCATCTCTTCTTCCAGTGTGGTGGTTATGATGATGATGATGATGATGATGATGATGATGATCTGACCTACGGGCCACTTGCGTGGCTTTTGGGGGAGCTGTTCCTAAAAGTGACCGCTGAAAACAAGTTGTCTCTCCCTCCCTCCCCTCCCCTCTCCCCCCTCTCTGTAGGTCTCATCAACAGCAACAGCCCCTCCCCTGATAAACAGGTCCCAGTGAGAGGCTTGACCTTTGACACGGTCGGAGGGGGGGCGACAGAAAGCAGGGATGCAGAGTTGGAAAGTGATGGAGGGACGGACGGATGGATGCATCGGTGACGCCTGGCTGGCACGGCTGGCCCGTCTGGAGCAGTGAGAGGTTTTCACGAGGACAGGAAAGGTACCCTGATTTTAGCGGTGGACGTGGACGCATAGTTAAGTTACTGTCGGGTGGAAATCTCATTATGTCCAATACTTTTCAGGGTTCAAATTCAAAAGCATCAAAAGTTAGCTTTTTCATCAAAGAGCTTGCTGATCTGCCTTTTTTGATGCTTTTTTTGTGGCACTGTAGTCAGTGTAGTATGATCAAGTAGGGTGTTTAATTTACGAAAAGAAAACACAAAAGGTATGGAGATTTTCATGTTCCATACACTCCACTCCTCCAGGAGTAACTATTGTTTTAATTGGCTGCACATTTAGACCTTGCATACTACAGTGAAGACGCAATCTACAGTACAAACACAGGGAAGGTCTCCCTACGTAGACGTTAAATAATGTCTAAAAGCAAAACAACGAGCAGAGCTTTGAAACGGAGCTTTAATTGTATGTTATTATCGCTACAGTGGCTTTGTCTGCCTCCTCTAGTCTGCGCGCGTGGTTTTCCCACGCCTATCAGTGTGTTATCTGTGGAGCAGACAGGCTTCACACCTATCTGTTTACACTCGGATACATGGGACTGACTCCACTCACGTTACAATATAGGCCAACAGATAAAGGGACAAATTAGTTTAATGGTTCTCCACCTTTTCAGGCTGTGACCCCCCCTCCCAAATCATATTTTAACTGGGAACCCCCACACCCACCCAGACACAAGCACTCGGAATTGTAGTAGTTGAGGCTTCACATTAATTCCACAGATGAATATTGTTTTGTTTTATACAAACTCACAATTGCCTCTTTCTTATATTAGCCTATTTGACAATTTGGCCAATTTTTATTGTATAGCTTTTGTTGATTTCTTTCTTTCTTTCTTTCTTTCTTTCTTTCTTTCTTTCTTTCTTTCTTTCTTTCTTTCTTTCTTTCTTTCTTTCTTTCTTTCTTTCTTTCTTTCTTTCTTTCAGGTTTTGACTAAGAGTCCTTACATTTTCACTTAACTGTCACCTGCAGGGGACTATCTAGTGATTCTAGTCCATATCTAAACAACAATACCGTTTTCTTTTCTCATATAATTATATGGGATTTTTCTGAGCTCAATTTCACCCAAAAAACCTGAACTTTTAACATTCAGTAGATGTTCGGTGGTCTGGGGTTTTCTGGCTCAAACAAGTGCTCTGATTTGCCTGTAAGAGTCCACAAATCCCATATATGTCATTTAAGGTGACCAATGACAGGTAGTAGCCAGTGATGACTACAGTATATTTTCAGTGTTGAGCGTAATGGAAGGGACCATCTTTGAGGTAAATGGAGTTCTAAATGGACCGCATTCATACATGGACAGTATTTCACATTCAGCCAATCACACACACCGACAGACGGTGACCTTGCAAGGCAGCAACCTGTAAGGGTGTCATGATTACAAATTTAGGTTGACAATTAATTGTCACACAATTAATTGTGATGAATGATTTTTCAACCTGGAAGAAATATTTGCGATCATCTCAAATTACTGCAGTTAGGTGATTATGTAATACTTTTGACTGGCCTACCACCTCACTTATCAGGGGAAGTTATTATTAATACTTTTGACTGGCCTACCACCTCACTTATCAGGGGAAGTTACACAACAGAACATGGGTACACATGGGTTAAAAACACTTCCCTGCTCTCATTGGCTTCACTTGACCACCCCCTCCCCCCCCCCCCCCACCCCACACACACACACACACACACACACACACACACACACACACACACACACACGCACACACACACACACACACACACACACACACACACCATGCAGTCAGTGATGAGGAGGAGGAGGGTTTCCCACTTCCCACAGTTATCAGTGCTGTCAGGCAGCCTGGACAGTAACGGTGGGGCTGTAGTGACTGACCACCCCAGTGGAGAGAGCTGGAGATATGGAGGCAACATGTCACACAGCCCACACCAGAGGTGGAAGGTCATCCTCCTAAGATTATTCACCCCCCCTAGCTGCCGTGGGACTCGGGCCGCCCAGGGAGCTGATAGCACCGCCCGCCAGCCAGCCAGCCACGGACATTAATACAGAACCATATAACGGACTGTTTTCTTCTGGCGGCAAAGATGTTTGTTAACTTCCGTGAAAAGGTTTTGTCCTTTTTAGATATGCTTCAGCAATCAGCAGTTTAGAATTTAGCGGACACTCCTACCGATAATGACTTGCAAGTGTTCATAAATGAATGTGTCCAAAACGGGATTCAAATTCAAATGTAGCCGATCTACAAGCAACACATATTGAGCTTACAGATCTACTTTTGATGGTTTTGAGTGATCAAGTAAGGCGTTAATTTACTGAAAAACACAAACCGTTCGAATATGGAAATAAGGGGTTCTGGAACTACACGAGTAATCTGTCATTTCAGTTCACAAAAATATATTTTAAAATGTCTTTAGAGCTTTTTTTGCTTTGTCTGTTTGTACCACGGAATGTGATGATTTGATTGGCTGAGCACGGAATGTGGCGATGTACTGTATGATGATGTAGTTGTAGGATGATAAGAGCGCCCCTCACTTCACACAAGTGTGATTTTGTATTTTATTTCCATTTCTGCTAAGCAGCAAGCTTAGCAATGGGGGCGGGGGTTCCCACAGCGCACGCCAATGCAACTTCTGGTAGTCAGTCACCAGTCTGACCCTGTGTGTCAACATTGATGTCCCCGTGTGGTCCCTTTCTCACACAACCCAGCAGGGTCCCATACGTCACTCCCTGTGCCCTCCCAACCTGTCTGTGAGTGCCCTGTCACCCTGTGGGTGCGCTGTCTCCCTGTCTGTGCCCTCCCAACCTGTCTGTGAGTGCCCTGTCACCCTGTGGGTGCGCTGTCTCCCTGTCTGTGCCCTCCCAACCTGTCTGTGAGTGCCCTGTCACCCTGTGGGTGCGCTGTCTCCCTGTCTGTGCCCTCCCAACCTGTCTGTGAGTGCCCTGTCACCCTGTGGGTGCGCTGTCTCCCTGTCTGTGCCCTCCCAACCTGTCTGTGGGTGCCCCGTCACCCTGTCACCGGCCACTGGCTCCACATCTAGATAGACATGGGAAAGATCAGTGGTGGAGAAGAAAGTACGGCACATTTTTTTGGTTGACTGACAGAGACTGAGTGAGCGAGTTACAGCATTGGTCGGCCAGTTGGCCTAACGACAGACTGGCCAATCGCAGTCAAAGACTGCTTGACCTTGTATATCGGCTATTTTCCAATAGGGGATGTACAGCATAGGGTTAAAGAGGTTCAACTGATTTCATGCTATAAGTCCCCCCTCCCTGCATCCTGTCAGTTAATATCCAAATACTGATATATTATTGATTTCAGCTGTTATAATTCCAAACATGCAAACATAACCAGCTTTCAGTCCATATTAGCTTAAAGACTAGTATTGTATTGTCTTTTTTTATGTCCAATGTATTTGTATAAGTTCATAAAGCTAATGGTATGGTGACATATAAACCGCATAAAGAATTTGCTCAATAGCGACAGCCGGTCAGCAAGTGGATTCATGAATGTATAGCCTACATATAGATGATAATGTAGGCCAATAAAAAAAGACTATACCAAATTTGCCACTACACAACCCCGACTGCCGGACTATATTACTAGTTACTTTAAATAAAGTAATATTACTTTACTTATTACTCCATGCCAAAACTAGCCTACAGTAGCCTATATTGTAAAATCCTCGTTTATTTAACTCTGAAAAGTGTACTGTATACACATGACATGATGGGTCCATATTTTGTTCCATTTGTACACTCATTTGAATTAAATGAACACTAAGACTTTTACTGTCTGTCTGTCTGTCTGTCTGACAGACATTTTGAAATGTAACATAAAACTAAGCTATGATTGAATGATATTTTTGCTCTAACCGAGACATGGCCAAAGCATTTTTGGTGGTGCCCAGCCAAAAACCTTGAGAACCCCTGCGTCTTAACCTGCAGCACTTGGACCAACGGCACCCCCTGGTGGATGAACAGCGACGGTACCCCATAGTGGATGGACTGCTGTGGTGGGCCGGGTTCGTAAGTCTACTCTGGTTCCAGAGCTAGCTCCACCCCCCGGAGGTCCTGTCCGCTGGACTGAAGGTCACAGGGATCGTTAACAAAAGTTGAGGCACGTACAGTCCTAGAACGGTTTTGTAGAAATCACAAATTAATGTTGAATGCACGTGTGCGTGCACATCAGAAAAGCCGTTTCAATAACAATATTAACCCTCTCTTTACCAGAGGTTGCGTTCGTCGGCTGACGCAACCTTTTTTCACTGACGAAAACTAAGCCATGATGACTAAATATAGCCTACTGACAATTTTGTCAACAATTGAAAACCAGACAAAAATGTTAATGTTGAAGCTCAGGTGTTAATACTTAATAGATCTACAATTAAGCTCGTAACACTCATAACTGCAACACGTTGTGAGCTTGTAGATCGGCTATTTTCAGCATGCAAATCAAGGCCCGCCAAAATCAACTGTAAAATGTCAAAGAATTCTACAAAAAAACAAATCGTATGATACTTCGTCGACTAAAACATTTCAGATGACAAACGTGTGACTAAAACTAAATGACATTTTAGTCTGACTAAAACTAAATCAATATGTGCCGTCAAAATCAACACTACCCTTCGCCTACCTTTGGGTATGTTTGCCTCTTGGTCACCATATCACACCTCACCATCCTCTGAGGAACAAAGGACCAAGCGGTCCGACGTTTGAAGCCGGCGAGAAGATCCAAGAGAGGTTGAGCACTGTCACTTTGTCTGATGGAAAGAGGAATAAATGTACAACCAATGTGCAAACACAGCAAGATTCATGAGCTGCTGTGATAGGGGAAGGCTATGATAGGAGAACGATATCAAATGGAACACAACCACCCTAAAGACGGTAGTGCTGTCGCCTCACAGCTAGAAGGTCCTGGGTTCGATTCACGCTCGGGACGCTGTGGGCGCTGGCGCCGTGTCCTCTCCTCCACGTCATCAGTGCCCATACCCGATGCGGGGTTGGCGAAAGGGCCTTTCTGTGTGGAGTTTGCATTTTCTCCCTGTGTCACCTAGGGTAGGTACCCTCACAAAAAACATACAGTACTTCTTGTCACTAAACTGCCTCCCCCTGGCCAGCCGGGCGCCTGATGGAGGGGAAAGGAACTGGTTGGAGCAACCTGGACACTCATGCATGAAGGAAGCATGAGTTCAAGTCCGTTGCTCTCCCCAGGTTGGCGGAGGGTGTGTAGAGCCCAGGATCACAATAATTGACACAGGGGTGAAAAATGGGCTACAAAATCGTGGGATAAAAAAATAAAGAAAACAAACCCTAAAGACATTGTGTGTACTACTGCATCTAGTGACCTCGGAGATTCTGTCTTTCAATTGTAGGCTACATACATTTAGCTTTGATTGTATTGTTCCACTTTTTGCTTTGACAATGTAATGGTATGTTTTCTCATGCCAATAAAGACCCTTGAATTGAATGTTTATTGCGACCACAGGTCGCAGTTAACACCCACAGCGGCAAAAACGGAGGTCTCCGTCCTATCAGATAATCCCGTCCGTCGCCCAAGACGGAGAATAATCAGAAAATGGAACATTAGCACCATGGCAACGGAGCGCACCTGTCTACATGCTGGGAGTGGTTTGGATAATTGGCTTTAATGGTCCTAAATACCCCCAAGCGTTCGGTGTGTTAACTATGAAATCGTGCATTTCCCGTCAGTTGGTCACGCCCCATATATGGTCATGCCTCGTGACATGTGATGTGATGTCATCAATATTAAGCCCATATATGGAGATCCCTGATGTCATCAATATTGGCCAGCAACTCTACATCTCGATCACGTCAAACCTCAAACACTTAGATCTCCATGACCTGTTGATCCTTCCCCTTCCATCCATACTCTTCCATGTCTCCCTTTTGACTGATACCTGTCCATTTAAACTCTAGACGGGCCTGCCCCAAAGTTATTAGTGCAACAGGTCCTCAACGGGTCTGAAAATGTATGCCCGGCCCTGCCTGGGCCCTCATCAAACCCTGTACACACTCAAGAGAATGTCCCCGCTACCACCCTTAGATCTCCATATTATGGGGCACTATTATGATTGTGCAACTGCAAGTGGAGCTAATAGGCTATGTCTGTTTGCAGGAGACCGTTCGGACTAAATCAGACCATTGTTATGGTCGCAAACAGTATTTAACAAAGCTGTCTGATGCAGGAGGAATGTGGAGAGAGAGAGAGAGAGAGAGAGAGAGAGAGAGAGAGAGAGAGAGAGAGAGAGAGAGAGAGAGAGAGAGAGAGAGAGAGAGAGAGAGAGAGAGAGAGAGAGAGTGTGAGTCATGTCAACTGTGTAAACGTTAAAACGAATGCAAACTTATTTCTAACGGCGGGGCATAATTCACCTTAAAAGAGTCGGAGGGGGTTTGGGACACAACGTGTGCGTGCGTGTGTGTGTGCGGTCAGAGTGAGTGCGTGTATGGTCAGAGTGAGTGTGTAATAAATGGGACACGTCGTTCGGTGTGCCCAAAGAAAGACTAATTCATGCAATTCCTACACTGGTGACCCTGACATTCGTCTGTATCACACACTTGAATTGGGGGCATTTGGGGACACCATCACCATGCAGTCCAGCAGGAAGGGACTGTCTGTCATAGACAAAATGTCAGAATCGACCAATATTAAGAAATCTGAGACTGACAGTGCGGCTAGGAGAAGGCTAACCTCGCGTCACCAGGCATTCCACCTCGGAGGAAGGAGAAGGCTATAGCAGTCACAAAACGTCAGATGAAAGAATGATGATCTACCTGTTATTGGAACCCTATCGTCCTCACCACACCGTGACCAGTCATATTAAATGAATAAACAACAATATAGTTTAGAAAGTTAGGTTAGGCTGCCTGCTACTCTCTCACTTTTCTCCACCTTTATTATTATTGGAAATGAAAAGG
Organism: Protomyctophum parallelum; assembly: GCF_964188405.1. Lineage (NCBI taxonomy): Eukaryota > Metazoa > Chordata > Actinopteri > Myctophiformes > Myctophidae > Protomyctophum > Protomyctophum parallelum. Next base: position 17,121,636 of record NC_139705.1, on the reverse strand, counting down.
CTGGTTTAAAAAGTTTAGAAGTTGTGGCTGCATGGTTTGAGGAAGGAGCTGTCTGCTCCGGTCGGTGCTGCTGCTGTATGGTCCCCCACCCCCCTTTTTTCCATACTGTACATGTTTTAGTTTTTTGTTTCTTTTCTCAAAGAAGTGTAGGCGGTATTTGTACTTTTATTGTTCTGATGAATTTAAAATTAAAAAAGCATTTAAAAGTACTTTCTTTTGAACTGTACCCATTCTACAAACTGAATACAAATTTCAATCAATCAGTCCTTGTAGACCAAAGGAGTTGGAGGGAGGGCAGAATCCATTTCACCGGCTAACGGGCCGGCCGGTACAAATGGATTCTGCCCTTGCTGGAGGGGTTGTTTGAAAGCAAAGTGAGAGAACATGCTTGTATGTATCCTACTAGGCCAGCAGGGGGTAGCATTGGACAACATTAGCTGTCTTCCTTCACACCATAGAGCCCACACTTGCAATATCAGATTTTAATGTGAACAAATGGCAGACGTTATCATGGGAACTTTGTTGTATAAAATGTAGGCTACATATACTGTAGCTATGTCTTGATAATCAAGTCATGCAGTAACCTCTTATCTCCATATTCTAACCGTTCATATTGTTCTGTAAATCAACACAGTGCTTGATCATACCACAGTGTCACACAAGAGCAAAGCATCAAAAGTAGCAGATCTTCAAGCTCAAAAAGCGGCATGAAGCGACACATTTCGAGCTCATCCTACCTGGAGAGGAGAGAACAGATGGTGGAGGGGAACGGAACACTCCCCCCCCCCCCCCCCTCCCAGTGAGTTGTGGTGTTCCACAACTTCACAAGGAAGCATGTGTCTTTACTGTTCCATATGACATGACATCAGCTTGTGACTGTAACTTGTTCCTATTCGCAGAAGGGGTCGGCACTACTACAGTAGGTCTCAGACAGGAACAAACTGCAGGTTGAAAAGGCCCTCGGCTCTGAACTCGGTAGTATCTTTACACCCGGAAAAACTGAATCCATTCTCTTTGGATGAAATAGTAATCTCAGCAAGGCAGACGGCTTCTCGGTTAAAGTGAATCAAAACATGAAATTACCTATATATATTAAAGTTTAACTCATGTTGCTATGATTAGGTGATGTAATTGTGATGTAAAACAAACGGTGACAAAACAAACATTAACTTATCTTTGTTAATGGTATTTAATGTTTGTGTTAGGGACAAGATGACGTGAATTTTCCCTTCATTGTCAATGGCGTTTTTAAAACAAACATTGAACTAAAAACAAACATTTAACCTGTATATAGGAGGGGCTAGTGCTTCAAAAAGTCAACCAAAGAACAAGATTTCTGTACAGGATCTCCTCACTGGTCAATAAAAACACCTTGACGACCCTAACAGGAGACCTCGACTATGCATGCACCTCTTAACTTAAGTTGGTACCACAGCACCTCAAAGGCCCCCCACCTCAAAGGCTGCAGACTTCCCAAAACAAACTGATCAGGCTACTACTTGGCCTCACTCCCCAAACCCACATCACCCCTGCCCATTTTGTTAGGCTGGAATGGCTTAGGGTTGACGACAGAGTACAGCATCTTGCAATGGGTCTTGTCTACAAGATTCCCTACACCACCAAGATACATAATATAAAGTTGATTATGAGAATCAGAAAAAATAAGCTTCAATTATAGTGTTTCAGTTCCAATTATCTGCACATTTCTGTGTCAGCAATTGTGTGTGTGTGTGTGTGTGTGTGTGTGTGTGTGTGTGTGTGTGTGTGTGTGTGTGTGTGTGTGTGTGTGTGTGTGTTTGCGCGCACGCACGCACACAGGATATCCCCGTGTAAAAACAACACGTAGGTCTTAATCACTCGGCTCCGTGTCTTCCTGAAGACAGTGACCCTCCATATCCTCTCCTCCAAACATCCTCTTGTCTCAAGACGTTCAACTCATCCCTGAAGACACACGATTGACGTGTGTCTCACACTCTGTATTTATTACATCTCCAGGGAGTAGGCTATAAAGTTCTCAGTCGTCAACACTGATATCAGTCATTTGGCTTCCACAGAAGCGTGTATTCTATGTAAAAGCATGTTGCACAGCAAAAATAGCTGATCTACAAGCTCACATCACCTTGTAGTTTGGTTATTTTCACTATGTTTATCTGTGGAACCGAGTCAAACTAAATGCAATGCCTAATTCCAAGTGCTTGTCAAGGTTGGGATGAGGGGTCCCCAGTTGAAATATGATTATTTCGGGGGATCCCCAGTTGAAATGTGATTATTTTACCCGTGGTCCATACGGACAGAGGAAACTGAAGTATAGTACGAAGTCCTCCCGGTGGGAGCTCCTCACTGGAGCCACCACTGTGTGTGCATGAGCGCGCACGACAGCACTCCAAGCACACCCACAAACACTAATAATGTGCAAATGTGCAAACATTTCAAGAGCAAACGGCTCTAATATAACCATGTGTGAGATGTCCCAGTGCCAGAACAAATAAGAACCTTTCACAATACATGTTTGCTCAAAGGCTGGCGCTATTTCACTAAAGAACACTGACTTTTATTCTGAAGAAACTGCATGGGTCAATGGGAGAACGGGATATGATCATTGGTGGAAAAGGTACTCACCGCTGATCACCATAGTATCAATACTGCAATGTAGAAATACTCTGTTACAAGTAAAAGTCTGGAATTCAGTTTTCAAACTTGTGAAATGAAAAAAATATATATATGTATGTATATAAAAATATAATAATGCTATATAATTATATATATATAATTATGTATGTGTATATATGTATATGTATATGTATATGTATATGTATATGTATATGTATATGTATGTATATATATATATATATATATATATATATATATATGACCCAGCCAACCCCGACGAGCACTGTTGGAAATGCATGAGTAATTGAGACATTACATTTATGTTGACTCGTTCCACAGATAGCATTGTGAAAATTGCCGATCTTGTGACAAGTATTTAAGAAGAGTACAACTCAGTCTAACAAAGTCTCTCTTTTGGAAGTGCTTATTTTCTCCAAATAGACACGGGAGTGTATTCTTCCTATTAGTGTGCTGATGTGCTGTACTGTGCTCTGTGCTGCTTGAATAATTCAATATGTCTCCCAGTGGGGGGGGGGGGGGGGTGTGTGTGTGTGTGTGTGTGTGTGTGTGTGTGTGTGTGTGTGTCATGCGTGCCTTTGGACTCAGTGAAGGGGAAAGGAAAGGCTGAGTGAATGCGTGGGGACACGGGCCTCGTTTCCTGCGCCCACAGCCATGGCACGTGGCTTACATAAGAGTGGACGAGCATCCTATATATTGCATGACAAGACGCCAGCGCTTGTAACTGCACGCACACACACACACATCGTTTTGGTAAATTAACACCCTACTTGGGCTTGGCCTACAGGCCTAAATCATACTACAGCGTGAGCGTCTCACAAAAGCATCAAAAGCAGCAGATTGTTTGTAGCAGATTGTGACAATAGCAGATTCTATAGCAGAAAATAGCATACATGTGCAAAAATGTTGCTTTCTTCATAGGTAATTTTTGGCAATTTGGTCAATGTTTGACCATTTTTATTGTCTAATTACTAATTACGGCTGTGTCTCAGGAGGTAGAGCAGGTTGTCCAATGATCCGTGGGTCGGCGGTTCGAGTCCCGGCTGCTCCTGTCTACATGTCAAAGTGTCCTCGCGCAAGACACTTTAACCACGAATTGCTCCCAGTGGGTTTCAACTTGCCACCAATGTATGAATGAACTAGAAAAAGTGCCCTACTGGGCACAGGTCTCCACCAGGATGACAGTGACCTTGCTACATAGTCTATTCACAATTAGTCCATGAAAGTTTCAGATACAAATAATAGAAAATGTGTTTTACATATGTCGGCCTCCTGGTGGCGCTATAAAGAGCAGATGTGAAACATTCCAGGCAAAGGTTTTTCCTTGGCCTCTAGGGAGTTGGCATAGAAAGTTATCCACAGATCCGTGCAGTTAGAGGTAAAAACACTTTTGGGCCAGTTATAGCGCCACCTTGAGGCTGAGTTGAAATTGTTCTGGGAAATTTTGTCCTGGGCCTAGTGGGAATGTGGGTGCACAATTTCACGGAAATCACGCGATGTGTTCATGATTTGCAGCATTTTGTTTGAAACTGAGCACTCCTGTGAATTTTGGAAGCCAATCTTAACCAATCAGGATGGAGTCTGAGAAATCTGAAAGACCGGTTTGGTTGAATGGCTCTAGAGAGACTGTGTACCAATTTGCGTGATGTTTGGACAAAATCTGTAGGTGTACTGTGCAAAAACTTGTTTTGCACAAAGCGGCCTCCTGGTGGCGCTATAACAGGCCGTTCTGGAAAGTTTGGGGCAGAGGTTCATGGTTGGCATCCAGGGAGTGTGTGTGCAAAATTTGGCATCGACCGGGTTAACGGTGGTTGAGATTAGCTGGTCACGGACGGACGGACGGACACACGGACACACGGACACACGGACGGACGGACGGACGGAGTGCAAAACATACTCTCCCCATGCCTTCGGCTGGTGGAGACAATGAACCATTGTAAAGCGCTTTAAGTAGCCACGTAGTGAATAGAAAAGTGCTATAAAAATGCAATCCATTAAATGGTTTTGTACCAGGGACCTCCAGAAGACATGATTTAGGCTATGCAACAAAAGAAAATATCCAAACTCTTTTTTTAGATAAAAGAAATAGCAGATGTACAAGGGTGTGTGATGCATTTCTACACACAGGAGAGAGGAGTCTGGCTGAACACCATGCTGACCAGCTGTTCAATGGGATGACATCACACTAATCTGCCTCACATGCACAACAAGACAACACACTGACAAGACACATGACATAGTCCTTCTGGACCGTGGGAAATATATAACTCACTTTACAACACATAGCCCAATGTTTTTATTGGTGTAAAAAGTAGGGATGTCTTTCCCGATCCAATCCCGATACCACAATTTCTGTGTTAGCCGATACCGAATACCGAAACCAGTGCTATATATATCTCGTGTTGTGTTTATAGCAGACTCCTCACTCATATGTGCACTTGCAGTTTGGGTAACTCGAAAGCAAACTCCACATGTCCCAACATTTTATTTACCTGCCATATAGGGCGCGTTCGGAAACGCGCACCGGGAATGTGGTCAGTTTGTTGAGTGTGGTGGGCGGTGACGTCACAGAGTGCGTTCAGTGTGCCTTATTTCCGAACGACCACAGCTGTGACGCATTCACACGAATCACACCGGACAACCCTACCCTCAGGGTAGGGTCACTCAGTGCGTGCACTCGGCACACCCGGTGTGCAGCGCACTGGATTTTCGAACGACAACGCACTGAGTGCACTGAATAAACGAACGACAAGAGAGCACACCAGTGCGTTCAGGGCGCATTTCCGAACGCGCCCATAGTGTCAACCCCTTACCCCTGTGTCGGATCAGTGGTTAGACATCTCTAGTAAAAAAGGTAGTCGACGAACATCTTTCGTCATAGCTGTTTAGTCGATCAAATCAGCACTGCTTATAGTGAGGCTTTTCCCTCATTATTTCAGCACAGCCTTCATCTTCGTCTAATTCTTTACAAACGGACTGTTCAAACACAGTGTGTTCCATTGATCCCGAGCAGGTGATGACTGAGGCTGCTTTTAACGTCAGTGAAAAGCTGTTCAGCTCTCTTGTGTTTGCACTGCAGGCAACAATGAATAATGAACTGAGGTTCATGTTAGACGTTCTCCGTCTCATGTTGGAAATATTATTTGTATCGTCATATTTCTGACGACACACTCCTGCAAGATATATAACTCTTAATGGATTTAGAGAGAGAGAGAGAGAGAGAGAGAGAGAGAGAGAGAGATGGGGACAAATTCAATCAGGAGAAAATCAACGTTGTTATATTTCTCTGTCCCAGCAACGCACTCTCGCAATATATCCATAGAGCTATGGCGATATCTCGCAACAGTAATATTTTGGTGTTCGTGAGATCTTCCATCAGATAGCGTCAACTTTAGGAGACCATTGTGTACCACTTGTGTGCAATGGCATACATTCAATTAAAAGTAGGGTATGTGATATTTCTTTGTTAAAATGTTGTGTTATAGCTCTGACTATAAAATACATGTTCAGGTCGGGATGCCAATGTTATGCAATCAGGAGAGAGAACTCATACAGGATAAACAAGTAAAATCATACCTGATGACGTGGAGAGATTAACCAACAAAATTTTTACTGGAAATCTATCAAATTTAAGCTATTAAATTGCTACTACTAAACTAGCGGTACTCGCTCTCGATCTTCTTTGGATGAAATTTGCAACCCACCTGAAAATGCATTTTCTACATGTATGTTGCTACAGTATATTGTACATTATCATACTATAATTCTAACAATGTCTGAGTGTGTGTGTGTCTGTGTGTCAGAAACACTGCCGTAGCTCCTTACTGCCTGCACCAATCACTCCCACTTTCCACACAGGCATTGACCATATGAATATGGAGGGCGTAACGAAGCCCTTTTTTCGATTTCACACATTAATGATTATTCATTAATGTATTAGTCAATTACAAACGCACCCGGGCGAGGTACCCCCCACGGCCACAAGGGGGGCAAATATCTCACAACGGGTAAGGGCTAGTAGCAACAAACTACCCCAAGTGTTTCCCGTCCTTAAAGTATACCGTAGTTATGGTAAGGGGTCCACTTCCTTAATGCGTTATTAAAGAGCTGGAGTGACTTGATTACTGTCAGAATATAGAGTTTTAACCTTTTAACAACAAAGATCACTTACCCTATACCTTTAAGCATCTTTGCCTATAGCCTACAAAGTTAAAGTAACACTCCTTGTTTTACGGTGTCATAAAACTAGTGTGTGCATGCCCTTTGAGACCATTTCAGCCCTCCATGAGTACGTGGGCAATATAAATTGGACCTTCAGACACTTTTCCCACAGTTGAGTCAGTGGTGCAAAGTACCATAAGTACTATACTTACAGTAAGTACTTCTGAGGTACTTTTGCTTTACTTGTTTCTTTGACCACGTATACTTCTACTATATAGCTTCACCTCCATAAGGGGCAAAAGCTCCAAAAGTGATCTTTGGTATACCACTCTACAAAATGTGGTACATATATAGGCCTACCACTTTTAAAAGTGGTAAGTTGTATACCACTTTTAAAAGTGGTATAGGCCTACCGTTTTTCCAAACCTGGTATGTGGTAATAAATGTTTGAATCTTCTAAAGACATTACTACAATAAATATAGACGATCAAGCTTGCAGCTATTTTCACAACCTTTATCTGTGGAACAGTCAAACTAAATGTAGCCTCGGAGACCGCAGGAGTTTTGCGTTTGTCAGGTGGGGGGTGGGTGGGTGTCCGCTGTTCAAATATGATTATTATGATTGTTATTTATTTTTTTGCAGTGTTCCTATATTGTGGTATTGCTCCTTTAAATTGGAGTAAGCTATACTTATTCTTCCCACGGTATAGTACATTCCCTCAGTGCACTACACCAGCAGCAGTGCACTCACATTGAGGTGAAATGGGATGGAAAGGTCTCATTGATGCCATACAATCCAGGCCACTGCCCTCACATTGCAGCCATACTCATATGCTACAGTAACAGCACAGTACACAGCCGGTCACTGTACTATATGTGAACATAGTAAGCCTTTTATCCACGCTAAGATGTTTTTGTTAAACACCTGATCCCCACCAATCACTGTAGCTATGATCTTTCACACCATAATATACCAAAAGCACAAATAGAATGCAGGGGTCTCTCCAGGTCTTTAGCAAACAGAAGATATATTTTCAGGTTGGGATACCAATTTCATCCAATCAGGAGAAAAACAATAATGTGCCATTTAAACGGTAGCTTTAAACCTTGCTGCTGCACTCGCCTGCACCAACCACTAGAAACGTGTTATATATACTCTAGATAGTGATACTGTATCTAACACATTTGTGTTAGATACAGATATTATTCTTAAAGGTCGCTGTATAAGTTACATGCACATTTTGGTTGCGAAAGCTAAAGTTCTATATTACAGCTAGGAATCATTATGTTCCTGTCTCTCCAGATCTTTAGTAAAGACATACAGTGTAAGAAACTTCCAGGTAGGACACCAACTTCATCCAACCAGAAGACAGACCCACATTCATCAGCTTAACATTTTATAGTGTTCCGATATGCATTTTCTGTATCAAAGAGCTGGAGTGACAGGGAGACCCCGTTACTGAACAAACACTAGCAATGATTACTATGACAATATAGCGCTGTTGCTTAACAATTATTTTAACAAAATAAATATACTATAGGCTACATCTCCATTAAGTTGTCATCTCAAATGGTGCAGACAGGGACAGTGTTTCTTGAGGAGATGTGAGTGAGGGTGTTATCCATGGACCATGACCCTAATCCCCTTGAGTAGAGGTCAAGTCATCATGAGCTGCCCTATAAAAAAAATGAAGATTCCCTCAGATTAATCAGCTGCTCTATTAGGTCAGCTTTAATATATATATATATATATATATATACATACATACACAGGAAAAACACAAGTTACTTCATGTTCATTGGAGAAACATCAAGGATACAGGAACACAAGCAAGTCGTAAGATTTATTTCCATTGTGGTCCTTTTGGTCTGAAACAAACAACATTGTAACAAAATACATAAAGGCTGAAGTACATAGAAATCAAGAGCTACACTACAATAGGGGTGGGCAAAAAATAGATTAAAAATTTCAGAATCAATTTTTATTTATGTTTTTATTTATTTATTTTTTCCATGTCAGAAAGACTGACTGACGTTATTTGGCTGCATTGTAGTGCCCTTTTTGAGTGAAATCACTGAATATACCTTTAACTCATTTTTAAAGGGGCATTAATTGATAACATTGTAATCATGACTTACCGCAAATCTTACAACTCTCGTTAAAAAATAGAACAAGTCTATGGTGGAACTATCGCTCCTGCATGCCATTTGGCGGTGGATTTAAGAAATCCTCCAAAACCGCTCTCAAAGAGCACTTCCAAGCTACAATTCCAAACTGGCCCCTGTAAAGAAATTTCTGATAAATTGAAAATGGAGCACCCTTACAGTATGTAAACTTTAACGTGCTTTTTCTGTTCTATCCTCAAGTAACAAAAAAAGTAGTACGTTTTTGTATTGACTTGTGCTTTCTTTTGAAATGTACCCATTCTGCATACTGTGAAATAAAATATCAATCAATCAATCAATTATGTAGATGTTATGCACCAGGTTCAGCTGTAGTCTAGCACTTCTCAAAGTGGGGTCCGGGGACCCCCAGGCGTTCTCTTAAGGGGGTCCCCACTTTTACCCCTATTTAGGAGGTCCTTGACAAGTGGTTCATGATTGTTTCAGAAAGAGAAAAAGTGAAAGTGCTTTTGATTGAACACTTGAAAATTCATTCAAAAGGATACAGACACAATAAAGTCGGCAGGCTTGTTTCCATTGTGGTCCTTTGTGTTTTTTCCCCCCTCTATGACAGTAGTTCTCAAAGTGGGGTCCAGGAAAAATGTATATGTTTCCCATTAGTAATATCAGTAATTTCGCTAACTCAGGATGGACCACTGGACATAAACCAGAATGTATGAATAACCATTTACCATAAATCTGAAGTGGAAAACCATGTCGGGCGTTAAGGAGTCCCCTTTTGACCAGAAACATTTAGTTGAGTAGGAATACTCAAACCAAATACCATAGGCATTCAAAGCCTTATATCCAAGAAATAATTAACCAATATGTATAAACCTTTAACTTTACTGTTTGAAGTTAATCTTGTTCAGAGTTTAGAGTGACATGGAACACAGTATATAGGGAACATCCGAACATGGAGTGAAATTTCATAAATAAAAATATATCCATCAGGTATCCTGAGAGAGCTCCAGATGGTCCCCAGCACAATGTGTTAATTGATATAGCATAAAAATTAGTTTAACCCTTGTTTCATGCTTCACAACTTTTCAACAAAATAGCTGATCTTGTGATAGTTATCAAATACTTGAAAATACTTTTGAAAATCTAAAGAAAAAAGAAAAGAAAAATAATCTTGAATAATCTTGGACATGAAAGGCTTTGAGAACCACTGACTCTTTTACAAAGAAAATATTCATCTCTACATGAACTTGTATCTCTACATGAACTTGTATGTAACTGCAAAGGCGGACGGACGCCCGAACGCACAACTTTAAAATTTCATGAGCTTGTTCATTTTCAAACAAGACTCCTACATTTAAAACTTTGTACAAAGAAAGACAGAGTTCACTCACTTCGTCGTCATTATTTATGTATTTTTTTAACGGTTAAATAAATAATACATGAATATAACGACGACAGATTTTAACCCATTAGGACCTGAGGCCGATTATACAAAATGAATGTCTTTTACATCCTAGCGGCTAGCTGTTTTTTCAAAAATGTATGTTGCTATAACAGTGGTGCTTAAAACCTTTTCATGTCAAGGAGCCCAAACATGAAATGTATTTGGTTGTGGACCCCCATCTGGAAATATGTTGTTCCAGAGACCCCCCCCCCCCCCCCCCCCCCCATAAGCAAATATTTGAGTTAAAAATGTTAATTTTATAAACATTTTGAGCTTGTATATGTTTTTGAAAAGCAAAAGTATACAATAATGGATTAAGTGGTTAAAATCTAAAGGGACACAGGTCTTAATGGGTACAGGACATAAGTAAATAAGTGAAGATAATTTGTGTGGAGGAGAAGGAGATTACAGAGGTGGATTCTGGTGGTCTTTTAATCCGGTCAGAAAGGGCCAGTGATCCGTCAGATCCCTCTGGGAGGGGCTTATAGCACATTGTGAGCTTGCAGTTGTGCTATCTTTTGTCCACAGAACGTATTAAAGACAGTGGTTTACGACGTGCAGTTCGGTTGTGGAAGAATAGGCCTATAGATTTTACTTGAGTAAAAAGTAGCAATAATACCTGTAGAAATACTCTGTTTTTTTGTTATTTTTATAGAGGGACAGACAGTAGGCTGACAGGTAACAGGGAGAGAGATGGGGTGGGGGGGGGGTGACATGCAGTAAAGGCCGCCGGGATCAGGAGTCGAAACCGCGGCACACTGCCAGACTTGGACTACTGGCCAAGGTGCCTGGACTGCTGAGGCCCAGCCCAATACTCTCTGTTTTTCAATGCATTTGGCATCAAATATACTTAAAGTAGGCTCCTCATAGTCGTTATGCATGATATCCTGCATTTCACAAGTTGTTCTTTTTCAAAAATCTTAAAAAAGGCAAATCAAGCTCATTGCGCACCGTGATGTGACTGACAATGAGCTTGTAGATCTGATCATTTAGAGTAGATGAATTACAAAATAAAATAGCTGAATTGTTAAATGTATATTCTATAATTGCGACTGCATGTTGCAGTTACTATGCAAATGTACAGGAAGCCTGTAACGCTCAAGCCTGTCACGCTTCCGCCACATGCTCTTCATATAATGCTGCACACACACAACACACGGGCGACACGCCACTACACACACTATGCAAACGTGCAGGAAGCCTGTCACGCTCTTCCGTCACATGGAATGCTTTGTCACGCTCTTCATGGAATGCTGCACACACACTGACACAACACACGGGCGACACACCACTACACAGTCACACACACTCGCGCCATACTCTGGCAATCGTTACTCTTGCCTGTAATGCTGCCCTTTTCCTCCTCACGTGTGCTTTGAAGAGCCTTGGCTTGGCTTGTAAGTTTTCATGCTTTAGTTGTATACTTACTGTTGCATTTCTGTATTTTGTGCGAAAGTGCATTGAGAAATGTCCTCAGAAACGGCCTTGTTTCTGTACATTTCGAGAAGTTTATTTGTACGGAGGCATCCCCCAAAGTGACAGGAGCGCAACTTTTTCATATCGCGTCAAATAAGAACTGTGTTCCAAAAATAAACAAATGATCGCGGTGGTTTGACTCACTGTTTGACTTGACTGACTGAGAGAAAACGCTGTTACTGCCGTCGACTTATTAAAAATGTTGCTATAAACAGACGCTATCAAATATCACTGACTGTTGTTACGAAACAGAGACACCTCCCTGACAATATCGCTGAGACAGTTTATTTAATTTTGGATCACAATGCTTATATGAGACAATTTAAAATGAAACTTTCATGGACCAGGGGATGAGCGAGTGAGAGTGACATCAGGACTTCGGTAGAGATTTCACCGTCTGTCCGCTCCGCTGTAGTGCTGACATAATTAAGTGACATTATTCCGGTAGTGTCTCAGCCCTGCGGTCGCTTCTCGCCTTTAACTTAAGGCGTCTTACTGGTAATAATTCTAAATCTTCAAGGTAACTGCTTTGAAATAATTTTAGTGGAGTAAATAAAAAAGGTATCCACAACAAATAGCTACTTTGAGTTTGAGATTAACAGAGTATTGATTGATTGAAATATGTATTAACAGTTTGTAGAATTTACAGTACATTTTAAGCACAAACTCAATACAAAGACTGTTAACTGTGAGTGGACGACCCAATTAAGCATTACACTTGTTTACAACAGGGTCCACATTGTTCAATTCATCAAAACATTTAGAGACATACAAATAGACCCTTCTATGTAGCTAAAGAACAGAACAGGAATTCATCATATAGGAAGCAAAAAGGGAAAAGATACATATACAGTGAGGGGAAATGGGGTGGGGGGGGGGATTCAGATTTTACAGAGGCCAGTTTCGAATTGCAGCCATCCGTAGGTGCCCTTTGAGAGCGGTTTTGAAGGAGTCAAGGGATTCACATGTCTTAATGACTGTTGGTAGGGCGTTCCACATTTTGGTGGCATAGGAGCGAAAAGAATTTAGTCCCTTGTTTGTGCCGAATCTGGGTTGTACATGGTTTGTTGCACTCCCTCTGGTGTTGTGGGTGTGGACTTCGTTTACATTAAGGAAGTATTTAGACAGGTACATGGGTATCTTGGTGGTGTATCGAATCTTGTGGACCAGACCCATTGCAAGATGCTGTACTCTGTCGTCGACCCTAAGCCATCCCAGCCTGTCAAAGTGGGCAGGGGTGAGGTGGGTTTGGGGGGTGAGGCCAAGTAGGAGCCTGACCAGTTTGTTTTGGGAGGTCTGGAGCCTTGTTTTAAGGGCCTTTGATGGATGCATAGTCAAAGAAACCTTGTACGAGGGCTCCTGTTAAGGTCTTCAAGGTGTTTTTGCTGACCAGTGAGGAGATCCTGTAAAGGAATCTTGTTCTTTGATTGACTTTTTTGATTACGTTGGTGGCCATCTTATCACCGGAAAGATTGGCCTCCAGGATGGAACCTAGGTAGGTAATTTGATCTTTTCGTGTGATAATATTGTCACCCACTCTAACCAAGAAGCCATCTGCCTTGCTGAGATTACTATTTGATCCGAAGAGGATGGATTCAGTTTTTCCCAGGTGTAGAAGTAGACATACAAAAGAACGCATCAAGAAATGAACACCCAAGTAAAAATACTTTAAATTTGTACTCAAGTAGCCTAATACTTGAGTAAAAGTAGCCTATACCTAAAGTTACTTTTCCACTACAGCCAGTGGTTAAAGGGAGACATTACCACTAGGACCCAGCGGAGATCAACCAAGGGGAGGATCCTGTAGATAGCATGCGTTGCCTAGTTGCCTACCTTCTATTTCTCATCGTTCATTCCAGCAGCAGTGTGTGCGTGCGTGTGTGTGTGGCTGTCAAGTTACCTGCTTTAAAGGAGCCGCTTGCTTAGAGTGTGTAGTGTGTGCGTGTGTGGGAGGAAAAAACACACACACACACACACACACACACACACACACACACACACACACACACACACACACACACACACACACACACACACACACACACACACACCTTAAACAGGTATAGGCCAGCCAGGTGAGAAAGGAATGCTGTTTTTATTTCGTTTATAAGTTCTTTCTAAATAACGGTAAATTCATCTTCCATCAGAGATGATGATGATGATGATGATGGGTCAACTAACAGCTGGAGGAGATTAAGTTCTTGTTGGGAAGGAAAGAAAGGAGACCTAAAGGATTATTAGACCATTCATCTCTCTCTCCGTCTGTCTGTCCCGACGGAGGATCACCCGCCCTGCTGAGGAAGGATGAAAACAACAACAATGTGACTTTATACGGGATGTTGACAAATCTATACGGAAATTACATTTGGGAGATGGTGGTGGTTACGATGTCTTGGTTTAGGAGGAAGAAAGCGAGGATGTACCGAAGAAGACACCAACTTGGAGGAATAATAATTCTATTAACGTCGTCGCTCATTCATTCGGTCCGAAGTTTGTTCGTTTTGACGGAGCTACTGTAAGCGGACGCGTGGTTGGTTGGTTGGGTGTCGGATCGGAACCAACAACAACCTCTGATCAACATGTCCAGGGTCATCCTGAAGAAGAACCACTGGGTCACCAAGCTCAACGAGTGCGCGCTGCTCAGAGACGCGCACGGGGAGTTCAACGTGGATGTGTGCGGGGGAGCAGAGCACGGCCAGTTCCCCTACATCGGACAGGTCAGCATGCATGACAGTGGAAGAACTAGAAGTAGCCTAATAGCCTATACTGACGTTAAAAGTATCAATAGCCTACCATTGCCATGTAGACAAAGACATACAAGTGAAGTAAAAGGCTGGTGTTAAAAAATTAGTTGAGTAAAAAGTAGGCTAGTCCACAAAGATATTGGCTTGGCATTTATATAGTCTACCGAAAGTAAAAGTAGGCCTACTCATATGCAGAATGTCCCATTTCGCAAGGTGCACAGACTACTAATCCAAAATCTGAAAATAGCAGATGCACAACTTAATCTCTCTCTCTCTCTCGCTCTCTCTCTCTCTCACTGACTCACTCACACTCTCCCCCTCTCTCTCTCTCACACTCGCAAACTCACACTGACACACTAAAACTATCATGACCTGGCTCTAGGCCATAATAAAAAGGTGGAAGACAGACACGGATTTTAAAAGTGCATAAAGTAATATTTATTTACAATATAAATAACTGGGTGTGTTAACAGTGAATGAGTGAAAAAAAAACGAAAGTGTTGCTGCCATCACCATCAGACAGGGAGAGAGTGTGGCCAAGTTGGGCCAACACCCAGCCCTTTATAGAGCACAATGGGAATACTGGCCAGGTGCTCCCAATGTACTGATTGGCACCCCAATTTCCCAACCTGCAGTCCTTGTGGAGACAGTTAAGAGTAGGTAGCACAGACACTGTTATAGGCCAAGCTACAGGGGCCTGTGACACTGGGTTTAGGAATAAAGTAAAATAGCCCAGTTTTATAAATAAATATTCTTAAACTGCACTTTATTTTGCTTTTTATTATCAACATCACGAATCAGCGCCTGCCGACCACCTGCTGTTTCTAGGTTATCTTTTACACGCGAGGCGCATGGATCTATCATCTCTCTGTCACAGTATGTCAGCTGTCTGTTTGTTTACACTTACAGCATGACCCAGAAACGAATATCTGATTTATTTGGTGGACCGTACGTGGGCCCACATAAAAAAAGAGTGGTAGATATACAGAATGAAGTAGTAGGCCAACTAGCTAACGAGGTTGTCGAGTTGTGTCACTTGTGTGTGTTGTGGGAGGACGAGGACTCAGGACTCGTCGTGACGCAGCAGGTGTAACAGTATAATAAATGCTGCATGGTGTCATTGGTGTGGGTGAAGATTGGTATAGTTTTAGCAAATGTTTGTTTCTGTATGAAGAATTTAGCGTCTTTGAAATGTGGCGGAGTGAAAATAATATAGGCTACGTATCCACACATTACAAATGCAGTCATGTTTCAGGGCTAAAGACAGGTAGGCCTACACAGATACTCAAAAAATACAGTAGCCTATAGGCCTACTTGTTTTGGGTCAGGGAGGATGCTTTGGTGTTGGCTATGGTGGTGCATGGTAATGGTAAATGTAGCCTATACTTAAGTTGAACAGCTTAAACCGTCGTCCTTCAGGGCTAGTCTGGTGTAGGCCTATTTGTCTGTTTTCCGTTCTAAATGAGCTTAATTGCGAGAGCTGGTAGATCTGCTATTTTCCTGCCATGGTTTCCTTGGTTGGGATTCGGAACCGAAGGAACCAGATTGGAATCAGTGCCGTGACTTTTCCGGAACCTTTTTTTCCTCTCTCTTTTTTAAGGGCCTCTGCCCAGCCTTTAGTGTAGTGTAGGCCTATGTAATAACACAAACTTTGTCCTACACAAACATTAAATGCCATTGACAATGAATGGACAATTTTGAGTGTTCGTGTAAACACAAACATTGGTTCCATTTGCACACTCAGAGTTAAACCTGTAAGGGTCCATTTGGTTCAATTTGTATTTTGTACACACCCAGAGTTACAGACCTGTAAGGGTCCATTTGGTTCCATGTGTATTGTGTACACACTCAGAAGTTACAGACCTGTAAGGGTCCATTTGGTTTCATATACCACTTCATATACCACATACCAAGCCAAAATTATTTAGATTAAAAAAACAGGAATCGTTAAAAGGGGGAATCAGACTGAAACCGGACTCGATGAAATCCTAAAGCAGGGATTCCCTGCTTCACAAGATGAAACGGATGCCAAACGGACACCAACATGTCAAAATTCATTTTGAGTTATAACTCAATTTTCAAACAACAATGTAATTGCTGTATTCTGGCAAAGCCAGAGTGCAGTAACTATACGCTCAAGGTGAAACTAAGATAATTGGCTTTAAAGTGTTTCAACTGGCCAGCCAAATGGGTTATTAGGTATGCAAGTGATATTATTTTAATTGTGCATGATGTATTCATGACGTAATTCTCATGATAAAAAATCTGAATGGCTGATTTGCCCCTCCCTGGACTTTGGCCTTTGGTTTTGAGTTAGGTTTTGAAACTTTGTAATGAGATAAAAACAGACACAGAGGAGTTCATTTTCGAATTATAACTCAATTTCAACCAAAAATGTAGTTGCTGCATTCTGGCTTTGTAGGCCAGTATGATGGTGAATATAAACGTACTGTTGTTTTCAGGTGAGGGTGCTGTGCAGTGCTGTATGACGATAGTGATAGTGATAAAAATGCCCCATTTACACTGACAGCCAAATCCAGGATGAATCAGATCTGTGCCACATCCAGATTGGAATCCGATTTGTTTAACCAACTGCAGTCTAAATGGGGCCTAAATGTACTGTTGTTTCAGGTGAGGGAGGATGCTCTGGTGTATGACGGTAGTGATGGAGGTAAGCTGCACCCCGGGGAGCTGCTCCTGGAGGTGGAGGGTGTGGCGGTGTCCGGCCTGCCTCTCTATGACATCCTGGCCGTGTTCGACAGCTGTGACGAACCCGTCCGGGTGAAGACCGTCCGACAAGGTAAGACAACAAACAGTCAGTTAGTACGTTGCGAAGACTCCACACTACTCCACAATACTTGCTTAGTATCACTTTAATTCAAAGAGCTTTATTTACATTGCCAAAGCAAAAAGTGGAACAATACAATCAAAACAAAATGTATGTACAAGAGTATCCAACATTTCTATGTGCTGAGGTCACTCGATGCGAATAGTGCAGGAATACACACAGTGATTAGTAGTTTTTAAGGTGGTTGTGTTCCATTTGATTCCTTCTCCTATAACAGCAGCTGACAAATCTTGCTGCTGTGTTTGCACATTGTTGTACTTCTCCCAGCAGATATGGGAGCTATTTGTCATGTTTTCAAAATCTCCTTGGGTGATTGTGATCTATGTCTTGGTGTAATGTACAATCTATGTAAACAGATCTACAGATCGCTTTGGATAAAAGCGCTATATAAATGCACCATTTACCATTTAAGCTTTTTTATCCTGCCGTGTATGCTGCATGAGTTGTTCTCTCTCCTCCTGATTGGATCAAATATAATTGCTATGTCGAACTGAACATGTAGCTTATTTTCTGTTTTTAAAGAGCTGTAGACTAGAGACCGAGGATCACTGAACTATTACTGAACTGGCTGTGACTACTGTAAAAGTAGGACTCTTGGTGCATGCATGTGAAGTAGGACAGAAGTAGGACAGAGGAAATGTTTGACTCGTAACCATCCTGACATCATTGGTCCTGTTTTCTGTGGGGTTGCTGTGGCGACCCACAGTGACGTGTTAGGTCATTGTGGAGTCTTACAGTAGGTCAATTACATTTAATGAACACAGACACACATAAATGACATTTGGATTGTTTTATTTGGATCTGCACAGAAAGAAAACGCGATACATTATAAATCCAAAAAACTGATCAGAAGAAGTTTACATTACGGTCTAACCAGATACAACTGCTGCACATGCTTATTAACACACATAGGGGGGGAAAAGATAACACATTGAAGACTTACTATACAGAAATTTGACAGATGATTTTTTTCCGCCTCCCGCCCAACCCCCCCCATAGTCACTCAAGGATAAATAGAACATGGCCTTCTCCAGATAGACAGACTGCCCATGATAGCTGAGACAGAACAGTATAGCCAACCTTTTTCACATTTATAGATGAGTTTTGAGGAGGGATTGTTTTGTGCGTGCGTGTGTGCGCATCAGACTAACTTTTTTCACCAACGTCCCAGAACCGTCCCAATGTGAATGTATACTATACAGTCCCGATGTTTTTTTGTTTTTTATGATTTTGATTCATTCTAACCATTCACACTAATGTGAGGGCAGAACACATATTATTTGAAGACTTCCAGCATTGCTTTAGAAAGTGGCAAGGAATAATAATAGGTATCAAGGTATCAAAAATATCCTTGATAAATGCAATTAATCCTTAAAGTAAATGCCTTCTTAGAATCTTTAGTTCAGACCCAGAAGTGTAACAAAACATTTTGGAGGGGTCACCACTCACCAGTTGCATTTCTGAATATGCGCAAAGTAATACAAATCTGAATAAAAAACAAAATCCCTGTTTTCCAAGTTAATATTTCAGTAAAAGTACAGTCACATTACAGAATATTTAGGTAATTAGTAGGTAATAGTTTTTTGATGTACACGTCTGCGTGTGGCACTGAAAACTGATTTATCGATGTGATTTGGGTGTCTGGTTTAATCTTAGTTTTTCCACTGACGTGCAGTCTGTGCGTCAGAAAGTCAGACACAGGACTGATCAATGCACAGCATCAACTTGCACACTGTGAGATTGCGGGTCGAAGTTGTCATTGTGGGTATATTTTTTTAATTATCTTACCAATAGCAGGATCCATCACAACATCCACCGTCCACAGGCTGTTGAGAGCCACTGTTCCATTTACAGTATTAATTTGCGACAGTTTCCTTACATATATTAATTTTTGTCTGTTTTTTATGTGGAAAAGGGATTGGGCATATCTCCTTGTGCTGCAGGGAGCGCTGAGCCTGCGTGAATGGTCTGTCTCTGCCTGTTCTTCTCCCTCGTTTTATTGTTATTAATATTATTATTATTATTATTATTATTGCACATTTTCAGTGCAAAAACTCCTCTAGTCCCGAAACCGTCCCGGCTGAGATTAATTTAAGTCCCAAATAGATATTTTATAGTCCCCGGGACGTAGGGACCCCCTTAGTCTTGAGCCCTGGCGTGCGTGCATTAGGATTTTGTTATTAAGCAATGACATTACTTTGCATTTAATGCACTATGCCACCATTTGTCATGTTGGTTCACACACACACACACACACACACACACACACACACACACACACACACACACACACACACACACACACACACACACACACGCACACACACACACACACACACGCACGCACACGCACACGCACACACACACACACAGACACACACAGTGTAAAGTTACAGTATGAAACAGGTGTGTACAGTGGGAGAATCATTAACAGCCTTGCATAACAAGGATAGTTTCACTGCAGCTTTTTATTGCCTTCTCTGATGAACTATGTCCATTTGTAGTACTGTAACTAAATACACTTTTATTTAAAGGCATATTTCACTTTCAAACATGCGTGGCGTCGCTTTATTAAATATTTAAATATTTGATGTTCATATTTATCAGACACGATGATATAGCAACACAAGTTTTTTCAGGAAACGGTTAGAAGACATATTTTGAATCGGCCTCAAGTCTTAACGGGTTAAGTAAAGTAACAAGAATGACTCGGTCCTAAATGGGTTAAATTAAAGCACCTGGCAAAAACACAGAGTAGTTCTTCCTCCCACTGGCCATTAGTCGGGTTCTACAGTAAGTGCACGCCTGGCCTCTCCTCTCCAACCTGAGTCCTTATCTGTCTCTCACTGAGAAAGCACTCAGAACAAAACCTCTCCCCTTAGTGTGTTTACTGAGCGTTTGTTTA
This sequence comes from Protomyctophum parallelum, assembly GCF_964188405.1. Taxonomy (NCBI): domain Eukaryota; kingdom Metazoa; phylum Chordata; class Actinopteri; order Myctophiformes; family Myctophidae; genus Protomyctophum; species Protomyctophum parallelum. The sequence goes on along the minus strand of NC_139705.1, from coordinate 17,101,303 downwards.
GTTTGTCCTTGACATTATATGACATAATGAGCTCACTATATTGTTAATTTGTTAATAATAATACACTTTGTATACCACCTTTCATGACATAAATGCAGCGCAACGTGCTTTACAGAGCAAAACAAGATACAAGCAAAAACATAAATAAATAACATTAAACAAAGCAAAAGCATAAAGGTAGAATGATTATCATAGAACATAAAACCACATTAAAATACCAGCAGAAAAAAACGGCAGCGAATCAGCCAGAACAGTGAGTACATGAATAACATAGAGATTTTAAAAATTCAACTAAAAGCAAAAGTGGAAAAATACTTAGGTCTTGAGCTGTGCTTTAACCCATTTAGGGCTGAGGCAGATTCTTGCTATATTGTAGATGGCAACAAGAACCCCAAAAGGGCTTCCCGTCCTGAATGGGCTGTCTACAGAGGCTTAGTTGTTCCAACTAAGCTGTCAGCCCGTAGAAGCAGAAAAGCTGCTTCACCGTGTATTTGACCATATATGCTTTTTATTAATGACATAAACGACCTGGCAATTCTTCTAAACGATAAGCACGCTATATTTAAAGCGTTCTGTCTGTGTACTCGGCTCAACACTTCTTCTTAACACTTCTGTATAATGTGTGTTGTGTTCACGTCTGAAGGCAAAGGGGTCACGCAAGGCAACAGTTTACCGAATACCGATGTTTAAACAAAGTGCTCAGGTGGCATGATGATAGATGGACCTTTGTTGCTCTCATGGTGTGGAGAGATATGCAGAAGTTATAAAACACAGGACAGATACACATAACATGGATTCAAAGTTCTCAGCCGCCCGACTGATTTTTGTCATTTGGAACTTCCATAGAAGTCAGCATGTCTTCTTCACCTGTATTGTAGAACAGAAGGAACACTAAAACATCAGTCATTTTTACAAATTGCACTAATTGTTTAGGAAACGACAGTATGTGTGTTCTAATCGCACATTAGAAAATAATCAGTCATGAGGATAAAAAATTTGTATTGGTTTAATCCATGGATACAGAGAAGGACAACACAGCTCAAGGTTTTTCCGCTTGGCATTTTCCTTGCTGGCCAACGTGACCGACAAGAGTCTATTATTCTGACCAGGTGTTACATTAATTGTCCATAATTTAATAATACATGTCACGTGCGCTCAGCGCTTAACAAAGTCCCCGGTTCAATTCCCGGCCGGCCCGGAGAGAGAGACATTTTATTAGTGTCTTATCAAAACCAAGGCTCAAAAGGGCAAACAAATATTTCTTGGGGAAAAAAGCCTGATTTTGAATTGGTTACTTGCATGCCTTGTCGAAACAAAAAAATATCCGATCTGCAAGCTCAAAACGTGTACAAGCTTGTAGGACGACGCCAACGCGCAACCGAGCTGAGCAGCATATTGGGAGCCCTGTCCTCTGCTCCAAGCCTTTGCCTGCAGTCTGTTGCGTCATGACTCAGCAGATTCCCGGTGACTAATTAAAGGGGAGCAGACTGAGTCTCAGAGTACCTGAGAGAACTCACAGGACCTCCATTGTGCTTCGGTCAGCCTGGTAGAGAGAGGCCCCCCGTGCAGAGCTATAGACACAGTGCAGCGCCGCGTGGAAAACATGCATGTCCAAACAATAGACGTTACTTTTCAGGAAGAACCTGCGTTCAAGGTTACTGCCCGAAAACTGTCCAAAACTGTTACCTTTCAGTTGTCAAACAGTTTTCAGGATTAAAATTCTAAAAGCATCAACATTTAGCAGATCTACAAGCTCTAGTATGTTAAAAAAAACAAAAACGAGTGGAGATGCAAGGTTTTCCCAGCCAGCCAGGGTTCCATCCAGGCAGCCTCCGGTGCTCTGGGCCCCAGACCAGGTGACAGACTGTCGGGGACAGATCAGATCTCAATCCCATCCTCTTCAAATTGCTCTTAGGTCTAATTTCACTGGCTGGGGCCACATCTATCAGGTAGACGGGTAGAGAGGCAGACATGCAACCTCAGGTAGACAGGTGGACACATACAGTATATCAGGTATACAGGTAGGCAGGTAGGCAGTTAGACAGGTATACAGGTTCAGTACCTGTTGCCAAGTCTGCTTATTATATCATTGCTGTCAGGCAGAAACCTCTTAACTCTATTTTCTTTTACCTTTTGAGGGCCGCTAGCCCCTCCTATATCCAGCTTTTAGTGTATGTTCACAAAATTTGTCCTACACAAACATTACATTCCCATTGACAATGAATGGAGAATTTTACATCATGGTGTCTGAGCAAATAATCATAGTGTCTATTTTATGTCATTATGATGTACGATGATAAGAGTGCCCCTCACTTCACACGGGTGTGTGTGCCGGGTATGGGCACTGATGACACGGAGGAGAGAACACGCACCCCAGTGCCCACAGCGTCTGAGTATAGCGACGATTTCATTGGCTGAGCACCCCATAGCGATGATTTGATTGGCTGAGCAAGTACGTATTGAGGATAAAATGTGAGGACAGAAAAGTGAGGACGCAAATTGTGATTGGCTGGAATGAGATGATGTATGACGATGTCATACACACACAGGTGTGATTTTATTATTCTGTGAAGTCTCTTGTAAATAGGAGTGTGGGGTTGAAGTGCAGTTGCTTATTTGGGCTTGCTTCCTAATTACTTGCGCAAGCAGAGCACGCAAGTAATAGTTTCGCCCGGGACTCGTATGCACCGTCCCAGCCAACCCGCCACTTTTGATGCGTATGGACCGTCCCAGCAATTTGTGCCTGATTTGCTGGGACCAGATTACATGGTGTGTATATGTATAACTAGCTCTCAATGATGACGTAAGAAATATGTGGATTAAAGGACCCAATGCCAGAGTGTAATTGGTTTTCGATGGTGAGATAATGACGATATGTTTTAGTGTTGGGAGGATTAAAGGTAGTGCTCCTGTGTATACATGTATGTAATCTGGCACCACTGCCGTATCAGGCACAATTTGCTGGGACGGTGCATACGCATCAAAAGTGACAGTTTATAACGGTCAAAAGTACTTGCGCGCTCTGCTTGCAGTTGGCCATTTATGGCCTACTAGTGTGCAACAAGCAAGTATGCACTCGACAGAGTGCAGTTCTAGTTGTTGTTTAAACCAGTTCATGCCACGGTAAGGATTTCTTATATTTTGTGCCAGGGACCTCCATTATACGATTTGTCTTTTTGGGGGGGAGAGGGTCTCTACAAGCTGTTGTGCGCTTGTAAATCAGCGATATTAGAGTTATAATTCCAAATAGCCTATTCAATGTGTAAATTATGTCTGAAGCTGGTCGTTTTCAGTCGCTTGTTTTCGTAGAACCTCATTATGACGGAGTAGAGTCTGAACTCTGAACACCTGTGTGTGTGTGTGTGTGTGTGTGTGTGTGTTCTCCGCTCTGGAATGCAGCGACAAGCCCTCAGGTCGAAGCACACACAAAAAGTCTCCCTTTTCTTCCTCTCTGTGTGCGTGATGGTGGTGGAATATTACAGATCTCAGTCACGTACATCTCTGTAGTATTGTTGGATGTGGTGGAAAAAAGTACTCACATTTTGTACTTAAGTAAAAGTATCAATACTGTGATGTAGAAATACTCTGTTACAAGTACAAGTCCGGTGTTGAAAAATTTGCTTGAGTAAAAGGCATCAAATTGGCATCAAAATGTACTTAAAGTACCAAAAGTAGAAAGTACTCACTGACACTGTGCAGAATGTCCCGTTTTGTAAGTTTGATGTATACAAAATATTTTGAAAGTAGCAGATCTACAAGCTCACAATGCGTCGCATCGTGATGCATTGTTGTGAGCTTGTTGGTTGAAAGGTATATACTGTAGGGCTGAAGTGGTTAATGTATGTTTTGTAATAATAATGAAAATCTACACAAAGTAATACAAGTTTTAAAATAATTGTAGTGGAGTAAAAGTCCAATGTTTGCCTCTGAGATCTAGTGGAGTAGATCCGGAATGCAATTACTCCAGGTACAGTAAAACAAATGCCTTAGTTACTTTACACCACAGTGTGAGATGGTGCTGGAATATTTCAGATCTCTGTGGTATTGTTGAGCTGTGTGTACGGGGCGTGTTTGGCTTTTAGTTTGTATTACTCTGTTGTTTAGATCAGGCATATATATATACATACTGTATATATGCTGTGCAAATAATAGTTAAGAAGTTGGCCAGGAATTCAGTCAAAGAGCAGAGGTATGCATGTATGTATGTATGAGAGGTTGAGAGGTTTGCATTTACGTCAGATCATTGATACAGTACTGTATTTGGCCACAGCAAACATTTGCCCACAATGTGGAGGTCCTCGACAAGAAAAGGTCTGAGAACCACTGCTGTGTGATATACTGACCCTTGCTCTTTTAAAAAATGTATTCCACAATTTTGCAACCCAATTTTCATCTGGTGCCAATTGCCTAGGCTGTAATCCTGCAGGGCGCTACCCTCCCTCTGCCAACCTGGGGAAATCCCCGAACTGAGCTCATGCTTCTTTTTAATGCATGAGGAGTGAACAGGCCACTTCTCGTCACCTGACCGGGTGGAGTTTCCCCGGTAGGACGTAGCACGTGGAAGGAACCCGTTATTCCATCCAGTTCCTTTCCCCTCCAGCAGGTGCCCCGGCTTGCCAGGGGGAGGCAGTATAGAGACCACTATTACTGTATGTTTTCTGTGAGGGTGCCTATAGTACCCTAGGAGGGGACATGGGGAGAACATGCAAATGCCTAGCCAAGCGTCAGCCATCGCTATATCCTTGCTGGTCTGCTGGCATCATGGCGCTCAGTCTGCCTGACTGAGTGACTGACTGACCTAGAAGGCAGCAGCACATACGCCTGCTCTTCAGTCTAGCCGACACACATTTTACCATGTCTTCCCCCGTTCTGTCTTCCCTTCACTGCCCCGCAGCCGTACAGGACACTGGAGAAGAGATATGACCTACAAGGCTGTATATACTTCAGGACATGATCCATCCCCCACATTTCCTTCACTGATCACTTACAGTCACACAAGCTCACTGTGAGCTTCTAGATCTGCTATTTTGTTTTACTAGTTTTGGTGTAAGTCTCTGGGGAGACACCGATCAAATGTCTCTTTTTGGCTCTCGAGCTATAACGTTTGGGAAGCACTGAATTCGATTTGTGATTGGTTTTCATCTCCTTTACGTCTGGTTTATGACAGATGAAACAATAGACAAAGACCACCCCAACCAACCTCCCCACAACAATATAGTATATGTCCTGTACTGTAAGATGGCATAATGCATAGTTATTTCTTTTTCTCCAAAATAAATATTTAACATTAATGGTCTTAAAGACAGACTTATAGTTATCTTTCTCCAAAAAAATCAGAATGACCCTTGACCTCCAAAATGTAGTTACGCTGGCACTCTGCTTTTGGTTTTGAGTTAGGTTTTGTATTTACTGCAATTTTCTCTTAAAACAAAACAAAATGATAAACTCTGAAACTTTGTCACAAGATAAAACTGACAACATTTTGAGTTATAACTCAATTTCGACCAAAATGTTTAGTTACACTCGGGCGGGCACTATAGCAGTCTATGGGCCACTGGTTTAGAACCACGGGTCTACATTGTTCAATATATATGAAAATAACTCATAAGGCCTTTCCCGGCGCTGTATATAACCACAGCTCTTATCTCTCTAGCCTCTGAGTCTCCCAGTCACCCAGAGGGTGAAAGACCTCGTTCTGCAGCGTTGTCTTGTCTTCCCATGCAGACACTTCTCTGATAGCAGAGCGCTAAGTAATGACACCGTGTCTCCTGTTTAGTCCAAAGCAGATCTGTGTAACAAGTCACGGAGCCTTGACATGCAATTACTGTCCATTCCACACCAATACTACAAGTCTTCGCTGTCGGGCAGAAACCTCTTGTCATCGTATTCGAACTTTTTGTGTGTTTTTTTTTTTTTTTTAATGAACCATGCCCTACTGCCTACTTCATCAAAAGCATCAGAGGTAGCAGGTCCACATTTAGGGCTTGGTTAAAAATGTTAATCGAATTAATCAGAGGCTTTGTAATTCATTAATCTAAATTAATCACATTTTAATCGCATATCAATATTCGACCTGAGAACAGTGATATTTATTTTCAAATGGATTGTTATTTTGGTGTACCAGTGAATCAATGAATAGTGACTACAGTAGCTTATATAAAACGTTGGTGTAGGCTACTTGATCAAGACCAACAGACTACCAATGCAGGTAGTCTATGAATACTCAAATGTCTATTACATGATGGGTGGCATGAGAAAACAAATAAAAACTACTTTATTAGGGGGAATACTAAGACGAAGGAATCAATAAATCAACAATAAAAACTGTGGAATGAGAGCGTTTTGGGGTGTGCATTCCAGTGTTGGGGCAGCATTTCCAGAACAATCTGAGCATTAGAAAACATCTGTTGCTTCAGAGGATATATACCAACATATTATTTAATGTCGGTGCCAGCTAGCAAGCCTAGCATGGAAGCTAACGTTAAACGTTGGTGTAGTGTATCCCCATGTCCCTATGGAACCTTTCTGTAGCACACAACCATGGTTTTATCCATGCTTCCAACCGATCTAAATCTAAATCTTTAAATCTAAATGTCCCATCCACGGGGCAAAAGCAATATAATTCCTAGGATTCCTTTGGGTGAATGATGGTGTGTGCGTTCGTTGTTGTCAACTGTCTGACTGACGGCGCTGGCAGCGCTGCTGGTCTCATGCTGCTCATCGCTGCACACGAAATGCGCATTTTCAGTGTAAAAACTCCTCTCGTCCCGAAACTGTCCCGAATGAGATAAATTTAAGTCCCAAATAGATATTTTACCGTCCCCGGGACGTCGGGACGCCGTTAATCTCGAGCCCTGGTTTTGAGCTTGTGGATCTGATTTGGCTGTTTTTGAATTTGAATATTGGAAAAGTGACGGTTTTGGTCACGGTTTCCACCCGACAGACACAAAATGCGGTGTGAACTTGTAGATCTATTTTCACAATATTTATCTGTGGAACCGAGTCAAACTAAATTGAATACCGCAACTCCTATACATTCCAAGCACGTGTCAGGGAGGGCGGTCTCCAGTTCAAATAATTAGTGTGGTTGCCCAACGGGCAACCAGACTCTAGTAACTGTAACACTTTATTCATGCGTATTTTACTGGAGTAAGACAAAGTTTGGCGCACTACTAGTCCCACAGTTTTGACTGTACGCACTTGAGCCATACTGTATGTCAAATTGACCGGAAAAATCGGGAATCGTGTGCTTGTGTTTTGCTAAGACAAATGATATATAGTTTAATTGATATGAATTTATTAATGAATTAAAATTTCCCATTGACATGAATGGGAAAATGCAAAAATTCACATTCAAGTATTTTTTCCTCGGAGACTGTAATCACTATAGTTACAAAACTTGGAGGATAAATTCATACTTATCACTAAAATTATTTAAACTATAATTTTATAATTTTATCGGTCGGCCTCATGGTGGCGCTATAACTTTACGTTTTGGCTTATAACTCTTGAACCGTAGGTCGTAAAATAATTATTTTTTCCCTGGATTCCTTGGGTCATGACGCATCTCGCCACGCCACGCCCATTTCCGCCATGATAGATTTTCCGCCATTTTGAATTTTGTCCAAAACACACTTTTTGCTTTTCCTCCTACATATTTTGTCCAAATCTCACAAAAATCTGTATACGTGATCTCTGGACCTTTCCGATGAAAACTCGAACGGCGGAATTTTGATAGTGCGTATCGTTCGGCCGTAATCGTCGTCCGAAGTTAGTAGGATGGGCCTATATCACAAAGAATGCCATAAATCACGAATGGAATGTCCAATCCATGCCAAATTTGAATCACATGTCCGGGGTGGTTCACTCAACCAAGCAATTCCATTTTCATCTATAGGGGGCGCCGCAAATGCGAGAAATGTAACCGTTTGTCGCAAAAACATGAATTTTGGGGGTTAAATCCCCTCCGAATTACTTACACATGATCTAAGGTGTGACTTGAAATTGTAATTGGCTGGCAATATTAGTGGGAGGGGCATATGTAAGCCACTGCAGCAACCACACTCTGCAAATTTTTTTAATTGCGAATTTTCTAGTTATGATTATTTTAGGGGGTCACTCACAGCCTGAAAAGGTTGGGAACTCCTGAGCTAGAGTACAGAATGCTGTGCTGGATGCATATCAGACATTCCCACAGGGCAGTAGGACCAGGATGTTCCTGGTACACCCCATTGAGTCATCCCACAAGGCCTTGACTGTTGTGTGTGTGTGTGTGTGTGTGTGTGTGTGTGTGTGTGTGTGTGTGTGTGTGTGTGTGTGTGTACGCACACACGCCTCCACTCACCAGATAATTTATATATTTAGCCAAACTGGATTATAGTTCATAGAGCCTGGCTGACTGACGCCAGATATTTGTGTCTGATGCCAATTCCTACTCTGAAGAGTCCTAGTACCACAAGGATCACAACTGAAATATGGGACTACAAATGGTTGTATTATTGTGACATTTTCCGTTATGTTTGCACATTCTTGCCCCCAAGAAGAAAGAAATCACACTTGTGTGAAGCTAGGGGCGCCCACTGTGGCTGCAACATGTCACGGGGGGAATTAATTCATTCATTGCGTGAGTCATGAATGCAGTGTGTTATTTTTATTGTATAAAACGCAAACCAGTCACAAGATGTATCGGCCACATAATGTCTCACGTTGTCATTTAGTGCCCTAAATAATTATTAAAAGTCCATATAGACTTCGCTGGCAAACAAATTTTGTTAAAAGTGCTCTAAACAAACTATAGCCATAGACTTGGCTGTCAAATGATGTAATGTCATTTCAAAAGCCCTGCATTGGAGGGGCTATAGCGCAGCTCAAAAAAGCTGTTGATTTTGGTGATACAACCACGACCTTTCCTCTCAGACGTTCGAGCTAAGACTACTTTGCAGTATTGATACGAATGAACTAGACATGAATGAACTGAAAGGCAAAGTCTGATACTTGAACTAGCAAGTGTAAGATGCATAGATTTCCTTCTCATTCCTGGCACCTTATACAGTTTAAAGTTGGTACAGTTGCTTTTTGGTCACTGAAATAATATTATGTCTCATGTCTCGTTGTAGCACTTGGTTTATTTTAGAAGGCTTGCAGTTCACACACATTTTAGGGGCGGGGGAGGGGGGCAGAAAAAACATTAGATCTTTCCTTTGCTGTGTGTGGGTGTGCGTGGGAGAAAACATTACATTTTCTTAACTAATAATAATATTGTCAATTTTCATTAAGTACAGCTCCAGCCTCCACTGTATGTGTCCCAGTCCTATGTGAAGATGACAATAGTTATTCTCACCATGTCATCCAACTTGTTTATTTTAATTTAAAGCATCACTATAGTGTTTATTTATTGGAGTATCAGTGGCCACTTTGGACAAAAACAACATGGCAGTCAACGTCTTTGACTTTGACCGGCAGTTCTGCCTTGGCAAATACCAGGATGAAACTCATTCTCTCCATATGTTTGTTTGTCTTCTTTTGTACATTTATGCCCTACTTGATCATACTACAGAATCACACAAAATCATCAAAAGTAGCAGATCCACAAGCTCCAGGCGCGGCTGTGAAGCTCCATGCTTCAAGCTTGTAGATCTGCTCCAGGCGTGGCGTGAAGCTCCATGCTTCAAGCTTGAAGATCTGCTCCAGGCGCGGCGTGAAGCTCCATGCTTCAAGCTTGTAGATCTGCTCCAGGCGCGGCGTGAAGCTCCATGCTTCAAGCTTGTAGATCTGCTCCAGGCGCAGCGTGAAGCTCCATGCTTCAAGCTTGTAGATCTGCTCCAGGCGCGGCGTGAAGCTCCATGCTTCAAGCTTGTAGATCTGCTACTTTTGATGCTTCTTGAATCCTGAAAAGTGGCATCCTTGCTGTCAGGCAAGCATTGTAAACGTTTCCTCAAAATGAAAAGTGTTGATTGACTTAATTCATGTTTTGTGCTAATTCAATAATGAGTCATTAACCGTACAGATACTGATTTGTCAAATTGTAAAATACTCACTTCTCATTGTGTTTTGAGTATTGTGTGTTCTTCAAGGCTTCTTGTATTTGTACAACAAAGCTCTACATAGATGCCAATGGAAGGGACTTTCCCACTGCACTGCCTTGTGTCGATGCTGTAATCCATCTGCGCTGTTCTCGTGTGTGTGTGTGTGTGTGTGACTGTGTGTGTGTGTGTGTGTGTGTGTGTGTGTGTGTGTGTGTGTGTGTGTGTGTGTGTGTGCGTGTGTGTGTGTGCGTGTGCGTGTGCGCGCGCTCATACTTGAATACCATACTCGTGAGAGGAATATGAGAAATCAACATTGTGAGGGGAAAATGTCCTCCTTTTTTACGATCAAATCACACCTCATGTGGTGTCATTTTGTCGACTAAAATGTATTGTGACGGTGCCCTGCATGGCGTCGTAATGCCTGATTTTACACTTGACGTTGAATCAAAATCTACTTCTGTGTGATATGAAGTAGGGCATTAATTCAACCATTAGCAGCCAGTCAGTGAGTTGGTATTCACTGACCCACTGCCTCGGGGTGTGTGTCTCTGGTGTGGTTAGCTAGCATTACACCTCCAATAAGATGAAAGACTCATTGGTTTGTCTCTAGTGTCGCATAGCCAGTCAACTATATTCCACAACCTATGAATGTTACAGAGTCTGGATTGACATTGTTTGTTTTGGTACAGCTTGTCTTGTTATGGTTCAGCTTATCCTTGTAGCAGCTATAATTATTGTCTGATCCATGTGCTCCTTGGCAGAACTACCATATACCACCACCCGCTTCCAATGTTATCAACCCAGGATCACCAGTAAGTATATTGCTCTCCTGGAGCCTACTGCCTGCCATTAGGAAACGCACAAGTGAAATTACTGCCACCGAAGCGAAAACATTGTGAAACTGCGCTATACAACAACTTCGCTTTATGTTTACTTACAGTACGTGGCCGGTTAAGACTGAGATTAGGTTTCTGGTTGAAGGACTTCAGTGTTTTGTACCAAACAAAGTACAAAACAAAGAATGTTTGCTTTCGCCATCTTTGTTGAAGAAGAGTCTGGGCTTATTTATGGTTAGGATTTAGGTTTAGGGTTAGTAATAGTCGGACAACGCGACCAACACCACGGCTGACAACAACAACGTCTCACCACCCCTGGGGGTGAGACGTACCCAAGTAACATAGGGAAGAGATATTGTGTCCCATTTTGTTAAAATGGACTGCCACAGGGGAGCGCACATCTCCACATCTGATGTTACTTCTATGTTCACTTATGCGTGTGCATAGGGCCCAACTGGTTTTGCCAATGTAGGCTAGCCCACAGGGGCACTTAATAAGATAAACAACAAATTTATTGGAACATGTAATGGTGCCTCTAATAGAGATCTCTTTCCCACTAAGAGGATGTGTGAAGCACTTGCTTTTAGTGGTGAAGCTGAATTTAGCACAGTTAGAACACTTGTAGTTGCCAGGAGGAATGTCTGATAGAAACGTACGATTAGTGGTGGGGGGTGTGTAAGAACAAACCAACTGGTCTAAATACCACTTTGAATACAGGTTTGAGTTATAGGATCCGTCTCAATAACGTGCCAATGTTTATGAAGGGTCTTCCTAAAAGCAAAGCCCATGGCTGAATATCTAGTAATACACAAACGGGGGTTGTCTTTGGGTTTTGTACGTGTAGTAGGGTTCAGACAGTCCTCCTGTGAAACTGACTAAAAAAATCTGTTGGTCAGATCATCTGCTTGCCTCTGATAACTCTGGTCTGAGCTACAAACTCTTCTTATAGATCTTTAAATAAATACTTTTTGAAATGTCTATGGGGAAAATGAATGGAGAATTATTTCCTGGGCCTGTCGTCATCATGCTGATCGATCCAGCATTCAACGACAGTCCCTATACTATTCTGGCCATGTCATACTACTGTAGGTGAACATTCTGCCAAAAGACAAGCCCACGGTTTTGGAACAAAAGAGCGACTGAGGTCAGAGGTCAGAGGAGGTGTAGCAGCGGTTACTTACTTCCGTACAGAGACAGTGTGACTAACAGGAACCACCACCTCTCCTCTGTGACACTGATGAGAATATCAGAGGGATGTGATGATGATGAGGCCACATACACATACTCTGCACCTGGAAGAGACGACACACATTTATTATGGAGCAATGTTTCCCAAACATAGTGCCAGCCATCGTGCACATGCATCGTGCGTGCGTGCATGCGTGCGTGCGTGCCCATCTTTTGTGTGTCCTTACAACTCCCCCAAAAGTAAAAAATATACAAGTGCATTAGAATAATAATAAGATGAAATAAACCTTTTGATTTCAAAAGATTCTCTGAAATGTTCAAAAATAATGAAAGAATTAAATTAAATACACAAAAATATTCAGAGTTCAGACCCCGGCACAGCAGTAAAAAATAACAGATCTACAAGCTAAACATGTGTTGCAGCGTGATACACTATATACCAGACTGTAATATAGTCTGATCAAAAACTAATGACATAATTTGTAACTTTGTAACTCAAAGTTACCTGGATTCATTAATTAATAGATTGCAATTGCAAGTATTACTGTTTGTTTTGCAATTGTAATAAGTAAAGTAACAATTATTACAAAAATAATGAAAGGTGAAATTAATATTTGACTCATTAAGTAGCTACTGACAGGTGTGCATATGTTGTTTCCCAGTGGGAAACAGCATACATTATGGAACCATGTTGTTTCCCACCTGTCCGAAGCGGTCAGTTCTACAGTGTGATGACCAGTGATCATGGGAAACTTCTGGAAGCTCTTCCTAAACCTAAGACTGAGGCCTCGCTGATCAAAGCTCGCTACAGTCACAGTCATTATACTCACAGCAGGGTTCCATGTGGCTCTGGTCACATGCAACACATGGCATGGATCTTATGAGCGTAGCCATGTTGACATGCAGGTGATTTAGGAAGGTGGATTCCGGGGCCGGGTTCTTCTGTGATGACACAATGATATATTATGTCTGAACTCTGAAGGAGGAACCCTGGGATGGACTCACATGAACTTTATGAAGAGAAAACGCGCGTCTGATTCTTTGGCCCAAACCACACCATTGCTACTCTTTGCATGGTTTCATCCCATTTAGCCATACATGGAGTTTCAACTACATGCAACTACTTGAAACCGTTCGTTTGGTTGCAAGGAGTTGCATGACGAGTCATTGGTGCGGTGTGGGCCTTACTTACATACGGTTCTGTGACATTGTCTTTGCCAGTGTTATGTTTGTCGACTAAAACTATGACGAAAAATGTTCGTCGACTACCTTTTTTCACTGATGGAAACTAAATAAAAAAACAAAATAACAACTAAGCTACATTGGCTGAAACTAAGACTAAATATATTGACAATGTTGTCAATAAATAAAAGTAGACTAGAATGTTAGGGAGGGACTAGTGGAGAAGAGATCCACTAGGCAGTAGGCAGTGTCATGTAGTGTGTTTTAAAGTGTGTACTTTCAGAGGCAGTAGCAGTGTGATCTAGTGTGGTTGTAATGTGTGTACTTTCAGATAGAAATAGCAGTGTGATCTAATGTGGTTTTAATGTGTGTAGGCCTACATTCAGATAGAAGTAGAACTGTCTGTGATCTAGTGTGTCTTAAAGTGTGTACTTTCAGATAGAAATAGCAGTGTGATTTAAAGTGTGTACTTTCAGATAGAAATAGCAGTGTGATTTAAAGTGTGTACTTTCAGATAGAAGAAGCAGTGTGATTTAAAGTGTGTACTTCTAGATAGAAGTAGAACTGTGATCCAGTGGTTTATAAACATGGTAAAAACAGGCCCAGAGTCAGATCATCATCATCCTCTCAACAGCTTATAGATAACCTGAATCTCTAGAGATGCTGGATTAAAGTTCTCGGTCGCCGCGATTCATTTCAGTCCATTAGAAGCCAGCATGTCTTCTATATGGAAGTATGGAAAACAGCCGATCTACATGCTCTCAATGTGTGTAGATCGTCAATTTTCCGTTATAATTATTATTAAGAGCATTTGAAGTGGTCAAATTAGCATTAGGCTATACTCAGAAGTATCTTTCGTAAGGCCATAGTGGTCTTGTTATTTCATAAAAGCAAATGTTAAATCCTTAATCTGTGATTTCTTCACCTGGTTGCCAGTGGGCTATGTAGAACAGCAGGAACAATGTTACTAAAACATCATTATTATTATTTTGGTTCATATTGTGTGTGTGTGTATGTGTGTGTGTGTGTGTGTGTGTGTGTGTGTGTGTGTGTGTGTGTGTGTGTGTGTGTGTGTGTGTGTGTGTGTGTGTGTGTGTGTGTGTGTGTGTGTGTGTGTGTGTGTGTGTGTGTGTGTGTGTGTGTCTTTTGCCATGCAATGTTCTTTCCAGTGGTGAGATTTTATTTTGCTATAATCTGTGGATGTTGGGTACAGCCACAGCGCTGACAGAGAGATCAGCGGTGAAGAGAAATCCTCCCCTTAAAGATCTGGAGACCTTTCACCCTGACTTGTAGCGTGTGAAAATAAAGCAGGACATTTAAGAGAAAAGCAGTGCTGTCGTCGAGTAGGAAAAAAACCCAGGAAAACAGAAAACTGGGCTGAAGTGGTTAATGCATGTTTTGTAATAACAATTAAAATCTACAAAGTAACAGACTGCCATGGACGACTTTGGACGAGTTATTAGGTTTTATGAAAGCTCTCTAAAGTTATTATCATCCGATTAGCTAAAGTTAATTAAAGTACTTAAAAGTAGGGCTGTCAAATGATTAAATTTTTTTATCAGATTAATCACAGCTTCAAAATTAATTTAATCATGATTAATCACCATTCGAACTATGTCCAAAATATGCCATGTTTTCCTGTTTATTGTTGTGGAAATGGAAATATAAATGACAGAAAGCGGATATACATTCGTTTTTGAATGTTTTTTGTTTTCTAATGCATTTAGTATAGACATGATGTGATGTGAGCATTTGTAGGCCTAGCCTACACTTTGAGTTAAATCAACACTGGCTTTTGGCCATGTAGACTGTGGTCCCCCAGGAGGAAGTCACTAATGTTGCTCTGGAGAGAGAAGTCTGGAACACTCTGGTGGAGCTGTTGCCCCCGCGACCCGACTAGGGATAAGCGGTTGAAGATGGATGGATGGATGAATGGAGACTGGGGTCCCAGTCCAGAGATGAAAATCATAATAAAATGGCCTAGGCTACTTTCTATCAATTTAATTTGGGGGTCCTTGAAATTAAAATAGCTGAGAAGCAATGGGTTAAACTGTAGACTATAGTTAATTGAAATTCACAAAATACAATAATGGCACATAAGCATTTTTGGAAACAGGGCTTGGTTTAGAAAAGCCTATATTTTGCGCTAAAGTAATTATTGAATAACATATAAATGTATGTTTTAAGGCTAGAATGGCATTGTAGTGGACTGTAGTGAGAGGCGAGATTGTCTCTCCTTCATTGCGGGACTGCAGGACTAGTCTGGAGATAGTTAGTCGTGAATCAGCTTCAGTCAGTGTTTTGGTTCGTACCTGGAGTTGTGCATTATCTCCGCTGTGCACAGCAGCACAGGGGAACTGTCTTTATTATATCCATGGTCGTTTTCAGTTGCTTTCCATGTGCGACACAAAAGTACCATGTGTTTGTTTTGGTAATAGCCTACTGCAGGCGCAGCCATGCTGATTCACGTAATCGCGTAGGACAAAACGAAACCAGCCGGACAAACATTAATGGCATTTTCAAAATGTCCACAAGTTGCGACGGACCCGAGTGATTCTTGCAGCGCGCTGATAGCTAACACTAGTAGTGTACTAGTGTGTGTGTGTGTGTGTGTGTGTGTGTGTGTGTGTGTGTGTGTGTGTGCAGTGTAGCCTAATGGGGCTTTGCTAGGCAGACAAAGTAACGCAACAGAGTTACAGAATCAAACCACTTTGCAACCAAACTACAATTAATACACAAGCTATCTCTCTGGTGTTGTTCAATCATGACTGTGTGCTACACAGTGACAGATTTGTTATGCTCTGGACGTTCCTGAGCCGGGCGCATGTTAGGGGGAACACTAACATGCGTTAATTGCGTTAAATATTTTAACGCAATTAATTAACGCAATTGATTAATGCCATTAACGCGTTATTTTTGACAGCCTTACTTAAAAGTAAATGTATTTAGTTACTTTCCACCAATGCTAAAACAAGAAGGCATAATGATTGCTGCTAGAGCAGTGGTTCACACTTCCCAAACTTTTTAGTTCAAGACCCAGAATAAAAATGTGATGTTTGCCCGTGACCCAAACGTGAAAACGGCATATTTACAAGCTCACACAACATGTCAATTAGCACCGCGATGCGAACTTGTAGATCGGCTATTTTCACTTTTACTTTCTAATTTATGGAACTTCTATGATTTCTTTCTTTAATTACTAGGGGGGAAAAATCATTGAATTTCTTTTTAATCCATGAGCTTGTAGATTTGCTATTTTCAAAACACTTGTAACGTGACATTCGACATAATGAGTACGTTTACTTTTGAAAGTACATTTTGATGCCAATACCTATACTTGTATAGAGTATAGAGTATATATATTTTTTTTAAGATATTTTTTGCGGCTTACGCCTTTTATTGGTTTTTTGAAGGGACAGACAGTAGGCTGACAGGAAACGGGAGAGAGATGGGGGAAGAAATGCAGTAAAGGCCGTGTCGGGCTCGGGAGTCGAACCCGCGGCACACTGCGACTGGATTACCAGTCGGGTGCCCAGACGGTTACGCCACCGCCTTGGCGAGTATAGAGTATTTCTATATTGCAGTATTGATACTTTTACTCAAGTACAAATTGGGTAGTTCCCACCACTGGGAAGCAGTGTGCTAGAACTAGCCTACAACTAGAGTGTGTGATGTGTGTCAGCCAACCAACCAATCAGAGGCCTGCGACGGTCCACGCTTTAATCCCTTCCAGCTGTGAGGATCCATAAGAACCATGCACAGCTTAAATGTCAATACATCTCTCTCTTCACTCACTGTGTGTGTGTGTGTGTGTGTGTGTGTGTGTGTGTGTGTGTGTGTGTGTGTGTGTGTGTGTGTGTGTGTGTGTGTGTGTGTGTGCCTCAGACGGTCATGTTTTATGTGTGTTTAGTTTGTTCAGCTCCTGGCTGTGATCACCATGCTGCTTATGGCAGAGATAGAGAGGAGCTCATGGAATCTGCCCTGGCTGCACAGACAGCGAGAAACAAACAAATGCACCTCAGACTCACTTTCACATTAACTAATGCATTATACCGATTGAGCCAGATTCTAGAAAAATCGTTAGTACTATATCTATCTATAAAAAAAATATGTAAAATGTACATGTATAAAAAAAAATAGGATGATTCAAAATCTTTCAAACACATTTCCGTGCCGCAGTGTGAGCGTGTACTACAGGCATTTTACAAGTAACAAAAGTATTTTTATGTTGTGGAAATGCTATTGTTATTGCTATTCGTCCACTGGTAGTTGTGAGACATGGACTGTATTTCTGCGAGTCAGTGAGACATGGACTGTATTTCTGTATAAGTGGGACATGTATTACTGTATTACGGTATAAGTGGGACATGTATTACTGTATTACGGTCCAAGTGCAGCCGAGACCTTTTGAAAGATATTTGGGAAGAGCTGTGTCTGTCTAGCAGTTAAACACTGACCACTTCTAGTCAGTGAATTAAGGACTGGCTCGACCTGAGCACTGGGAATGATGCACCGCCCCAATTAAAACCCAATGAAACCTCATATCACACTGAACGAGGCACTGTGAATCACAGAAAAGGCACCCGTCCTCCTTTCTAGTGTTGCTGTGTGTGCGTATGTGCGTGCACATGCGTGCGGTGTAAAGTCATTAAGTACATGTACTCAACTTTTTCAGTATTTCCAATTTTCAATACTTTTACTTCCACTCCACCACATCTCAGAGGAAAATGTTGTACTTTTACTTCACTACAATTATATGAAAAGTTTAGTTACTAGTTACATACTTTGCAGACCACATCGGAGCTATGTTTTCAGCCATTTGAAAAGCTCACGTGATCTTGTAGATCGGCTATTTTCAAAAGCTTTTTGAACTTGTGAAATGGGACGTCCTTGATGCAAATACTTTTACCCAAGTTAACTTTGAATATCAAACTGACTTTTTCTACAATAGGGTATTGAATATACCTTTACTATTGATACTTTTACTTAAGTAAAACATGCAAGTACTTCTTCCGTCACTGAGCATACCTCTTCCATGCCTTTTCACTGTGCCCCTCGGGGCGCGACGTTGATCCTTATTGCTGTAAAGTACTGTGTTGGTGAACTCTAACCGTCAACACAAACATGCATGTTTCTTTACAGAGCTAATTAAAGGATTATGCCGGCAGCTTTCTGGAAAATAGAGAGTGATATTTGAGAAGGCCTTGTAAGCACACCGATGTTATGACGACTGTGACCGTCGCTGCGGACCCATGAGAGAAGATTTGTCAAGATTGTTCTGAAAATGGCACGTAATTGTCATCCACAAGCTCACAACGTTTAGAAATGTAGCTACACTAGATTCTCTGGGTTGAAAACGCAGAGGGGAAGCCAGTGAAAGAAAGCACAGGTGTGAACGGCAGTTTCACATACGTCTATGACTTGGCCACCTGAACTGGCGCACAAAGTTGTGGCCGTGGAATTCTCTGAAATGTATGGGGAATCACCTTATCTCCTTTACACCAGCCGACAGAGTGACAGCAGAATTTTTAGGCCTGTCTTAAAGGAAGCCAGTGATTTGCGGCCACACGTTTTGTGTGGCCATACGTTTTGTGTGGCCATACATAGTTCAAGTGTGGCGCTTAAAAACATAACTCAAGTTATATTCATTGTATTGTGGGTGTGTTCTGTTGGTGACAGACATGTCTGTCTGTGCTGTGAGACATGCTGTAGCTGTGAGGACAGACAGACAGACGACCTCTAGCTCCTCTGTCTCATGGCCTAAATTAATGTCACAGAGTATATTTCTACTGATGGTATTGATACTTACCGGTAAAACATTTGAGCACTTTTTCAAAATATTGTACTTTTACTTTATTCCACATTTATTTGAAATCTACTTTGTAGATTATAAATTAGGCCTACAAAACATACATTAACCACTTTAGCCCTATATACATTTCGGCCATTTGAAAATAGCCAATCTAAGCTTACAATGCGTTGGCCATGCGACACAGCTCGTAGATCTGCTATTGTCAAAATATTTGTATTTTGAAAACATAGTGAGTAGTACTTTCTACTTTTGGTACTTTTAAGTACATTTTGATGCCAATACCTCTGTACTTTTACTTGTAACGTAGTATTTCTACATTGCTGTATTTATACTTGTACTTAAGTAAAACATCTGAGTAGTTTTTCCACCACTGCCATCTGGACAGTGTTGGGTTTAGCATCCTTACTATTTGACAGGAATAGAGCGTCGCAGTCCCGCCCCCTCGAGAGACCCGGAAAATAAATCGCCGTTCATTTTCTCATAGGCATTTCTTTAAAGTATTTATTTAAAGACGGTTACGCCGCGGACAAAGCCAACTCGGATCGTGACAAATCATGACAATGAACACAATATTTTGGGCCGATCAAATCATTAGAAAGAAGAAAATAAAGGCAGGAGACAACACTATTTGTTTTGTTTTTCTTCTTATAAATTATTTGATCGGCCCAAAACATTGTGTTCATTGTCATGATTTCTCACGATCCGAGTTGGCTTTGTCCGCGGCGTAACCGTCTTTAAATAAATACTTAAAGAAAATCCGATAGGAGAAATGCATTGCATTTCATTTCCTGGGCCACTGGTCGTTCTGAAAGGGGGACTGCGACGCTCTATAGAAGCCTCTGTTTAGTCTACGTTCACATTTAGGATATTTGGACTTTAAATTTTTTTTTACTCTCCCCTGGTGTTTATCTGCAGTGTTCCACACCATGCGCTGTTGTCAGGTAGAAACCTCTTATCTCCACATGTTAACCTTTTGTGTTTTTTCGTAAATTAACGTCCAACTTGATCACACTACAGTGACTACACTACAAGAGCAGTTTGGACTTTGTAGATCTGCTGCTTTTTCTGCTTTTAAATTAGCATCCTGAAAAGAAACAGTTTTGGACATGAGGTTTCTTTCTTTCTTTCCTTATTTCTCTCAGACAGACAGACAGACAGACAGACATTGTATTTATGTCCACACAGAGGAAATTGGACATCAATAGTTCAGGTGCAGCAAAGTTACATCAGCAAAATCAAGGCATTATGTCCTCAGTCACCATACAACAAGCATGTCATGTCACCCAGCATTCTATGATGGGCACAAGTAGTGTAGTCATCCTAAGTTCGAAACCACTCCTGCATTGCCGCCCAGTGTCATATCGTTCTCCATAGCGTGGCTGATCCCATGGGCCCAAAATCCACCCACTGTGGTTCCGACAGTGGACACCCCAGTAGAAGGCCAGGTCCAGCACCTCCCACTACTAACAGTGGTATTTACAACGGAGCAGTTTAACATCGTGCTTAGGACGCGCACGCACACACACTCACGCACGCACACGCACACACACAGGGTTCCTCTGGGCTGTTACAGCAGATACAGTGCACTTGACGTCACACTGTGGAAGCAAGCGTTTCCTAGCAACGGGGAAGCTAAAATACAATGATTAATTCTGGATTAATGGAAATCAATGAATGACAAGATTCTCGTCATCTCATCTGGCACATCTGGCGGGTTTAGTACCTAAAGCCGAGATTCTCGTAATTTGGCATAGTCTGAGGTAATTAGTATCATTGGTAACTGTCATGGTACGCTCCTCTGCCCTTGGACTTTTTTTTGTTAAGTGTTCTGTGATTTCCTGTCTGGCTTGTTTGCACTTGTCTCACCTCCCTGTATTAGTGTAACCCTAGCCACCTGTGTTCTGTTGCCTGTTAGCCTACGCCAGTGTTGATTGTGTGTTTCAGTTCATCTGTGTGTAGTTAGTCTTTGTCTATATATATGTGGTCAGTTCCTTGTGTTTTCCTAGTTATTCCAAGTCCTAGTTATTTCTTAGTTGTTCCAAGTGTTTTCACACTGTGCGTTTTGAGAATTAAAACCACTCGAATAGGCTATTCACTCCTCTGCCTGTGCCTGGTTCGTTCTGCGCCTGAGTCCTACACCTCCAGAACCACATTGTGAGAGTAACACCAGAAGGAAGGAAGTAAAGAATCCTAGCCACTGCAGAATCGACCCCCCCGAGGGCCCTGGCGCTACACCAAATAAAAAGGCCCCATGTTTGCACGCGTGCATGTGATTTGTGTGCACAATCAAGAACGACACTTTTTGCGTTTGCACCGCCAGCACTATTGCCGTTGCTCCAATAGAGTTATCAGGCTACTCCTTCACGCTGGATCTGCTATTTTTGAGTCTCCTCCCACCGAGTGGTTAAGAAACTGTTGGACGACCCAAAACACTAGCTGGGGTTCCTTTGTTGCTTTACATTGAAGTCGGTGACCCATGAATACGGTTTTGACAAAAGCAACAGCTGTAATAGGCAACAGCCTATTTGAAGAAGTTCCATTGTTACGGTACTTTCAGACGGGGAGTGATTTACGCACCTAGTAAGTAATTTTCAATGAGGGCTGCAGTTTTTTTTCTGTACACGCGGAGAAGTAGAGGGGCGACAACACAAGTCTATTTATGTGGGAGCGGCCCAGTGAAATTGTCGCGTGCGTGCTCATTTCGTGCACTCGCCCGTGACCGACTAGACCTGGATTCTGTTGAGCTTTTTTTACGCTTGCGTTGTCGCGCCCCCCTTGAGCAGACCTGTCGTTGATCCAGGCGACAACGTTTGCGTTACTCGCTGAAAGTACCTTTTATTCCGGTCCTGACCCTGACCCTAAAGCCTAACCCTAACCTCAGAATCACGTGGACCTGCAGGGCGAAACAGTCATCAACATGAGAAGCAGGTGATCCGGTCTTGTGCTCATCGTGGCCATTATCTGTGTTACATCAACTAGACGGGGTAATGGCCAGATAATGGCTGTAGATCATCCGTAGAGAGCCTGCACGGGTGAAGTCTTTCACTGAGCGGGACGGCCTTCCCTTGGCGCGTTCGCTGACCGCTCTCAGAAAGCTCTTCAGCGATAATAGTGATGGATGATGTGGAGTTAAACACTCTGGGAGTGTAACCGGAGGAGAGTCCTGCGTTGACTGACGGGAACGTGCACGCACGCACATGCATGCACACACACACACACACACACACACACACACACACACACGCACGCACACACACACACACAGACCCACAGGAAGCAGGAGGGAACAATGGAGTGTGCTGTTTAAGAATGGAGCATTTCCAGTTCCTGTGTCATTATTTGGAATCGGAGAGAGGAAATCATCCTCGCTGTCAGGCTAAGAAACCTCTTATCTCCCAAGTTTCACTTTTTTGGGGGGTATATTAACGCCCATATACTTGACACTTCCGCAAGTTTGAAACGCGGCACGAAGCAACATGTTTTGAGCTTGTAGATCTGCTACTTTTGATGCTTTTGAATTTGAATCCTGAAAAGTAACAGTTTTGTGACATTAGCTTTCCACCCGACAGAGACAAAATGCAACATTACCCCCTCACTCCTGTCCCTCCAGAGGAAATGCCATCTTCTCTTTGTCCTCCATTTGTTGCCGTGCGTGTGCGTGTGTGTGCGTGTGTGTGCGTGCGTGGGTGTGGCGGCGGGTGGTATGAATCCCACCCACCTGAGGACTTTCTCATAAAACACAATGCTACTCTGAAGAAAAAGGAGGCCAATCATTGATTGATTGATTGATTGAAATTTGAATTCAGTTTGTAGAACTTTTCAACAAAAGTGCAGGTCAATACGAAAACTGCTACGAGGATGAAAGCAGAAAAAGCACTAAGACTTGTTTACATCAGGGTCCTCCATCTTCAATTCATCAGAACATTTAAAGACGTACAAAGAAATGCAAAGAAATAAATCATCATATATACAGTTAAATAGTTTTAAAAGGGAAAGGCGAGACAGTATGGAAAAAGGGGGGACTTTAACTTTTGAACAGGTGTGCTCTTTGGGAGCAGTTTTTAAGGAGTCTAGGGATTAACATTTCTTAAGGCCTGTTGGTAGGGTGTTCCACATTTTAGTGGCATAGTGGCGGAATTAATTTAACCCCTTGTTTGTTTAGAATCTAGGTTGAACGTGGTTTGTGGAACTCCCTCTGGTGTTGTGATTGTGGACATTAAGGTAGACAGGTACATGGGTGGAGCAAGGTGGAGTGACTAGCGAGTCTTGTAGACCAGACCCATTGCAAGTGGCTTTACTGTGTCGTCAACCCTAAGTCATTCCAGCCTATCAAAATGGGCAGGGGTGAGGCCAAGTAGTAGCCTGACCAGTTTGTTTTGGGAAGTCTGGAGCCTTGTTTTACGGGCCTCAGAGATGCTGTGGTACCAAGAGGTGCATGCATAGTCGAATAAACCTTGTATTAGGGCTCCTGTTAATGTCTTTAAAGTATTTTTACTGACCAGAGAGGAGATCCTGTACAGGAATCTTTTCTTAAGTTACATTGGTAGCCATTTTATCACTGGGAAGATCTGCCTTTTTTTGTCTTTTCTTGTGATATTATTGTCACCCACTTTAACAATAAGACAGAACTGATGAGCTGTGCTTGCCATGCATGAAGATAGCATGGCATGGCTTCTACAGGCCCACCTCCATCATGGATGCACTTTAGCACCCCCTGCTGGGGACACTGCTTGGGAAGGCATTTAGTATTATGCCATCAATTGTGTGTGTGTGTGTGTGTGTGTGTGTGTGTGTGTGTGTGTGTGTGTGTGTGTGTGTGTGTGTGTGTGTGTGTGTGTGTGTGTGTGTGTGTGTGTGTGTGTGAGGGTGTGTGTGTGTGTGTGTGTGTGTGTGTGTGTGTGTGTGTGTGTGTGTGTGTATCTTTTCCCTCTGTGTGTTAAGCATGTGCAGCAGCTATATCTGGTTGGACCATATAATGTATAACCTAATTCTGATCAGTGTTTGGGTCTATTGTATTACGCCTCTTGTGCAGATCCAAATAAAATAATTCAAATTTACGATTAGAAAAAACATTCAAGGTTGGGCTTAGATTGGTTGGACCAGGGCTTTCTCAAAGTGGGTGCCCTGAAGCAAGCCTGAAGCAAGCCCGGTGCCTCAGAATGATTTGATAATCTAGAATGTATCAATGTCATTTAACTTTAAGCTTAGACTTAGTAAAACAGACCTTAGTAAAACTACTCTACTTGGTTGTGTTCTTTACCAAGACTCCTCACCACAAATAGTAGATCTACAATCTCACAACACCTCAGACAGTCACAACGTGACGCATTGTGCGCTTGTGCAGGTCTGATAGTTTGGTGAATGTTCCCTCCAAGTGGTTAACAATAAACACATGAAAGTATAACAGTTATTTTCAATTTGTCCTAATGGAAACTGATAATATTCTCTCCAGTTCTCATCGTGACCTAGGCCTACTGTATCTTTGGAGACAATAATTACATATTTGGCAAAAGGAGCTGTAAAGTAACAATTAAGTTGTAGGTGCCGGTGGAAATTAACATACACGGTACATTTAGGCTTCTTTTACTTCTACTCCACTACATTTTAGAGGCAAATATTGTACTTTTACTCCACTACATTAATTTGAAAACGTTAGTTACTTACTTTGTAGATTTGGATATTATTACAAAACACACATTACCCACTTCAGCCCTATACATTTTGGCCATTTGAGAATAGCCGATCTACAGCCGATTTCTTCTCCTTCTCCTTTTCCGTATCCTCCAAAGCAGTAGATCTCGTGTCCGACCACCACAGCAGCCTGGTCCTTCCTATGGTCTCGTTCCAGATGTATCGTCCAGTGAAACATTTCACACAGCAGCTCCACCGTCAATGAGTGTTGACAACTAATCTACAGATGAACTTGGTAGGATGAAGGCAGCTCGGTTCCCTTGTTGCAAGTCCCTAACTGATGTTTAGTGCATCAGACAATTCATATTAACACAATCATTCCCGGGATTCTTTCAAATTAGGAGCTCTGGGGTGCCGGAAAGACATGGCCACTTTTACGATTCTCACAAGATTATTTGTATTTCCATGAACGTATTTGTCTTCAGTGTAGGCCTAGTTGTTCCATGAACATATTTGTCTTCAGTGTAGGCCTAGTTGTTCCATGAACATATTTGTCTTCAGTGTAGGCCTAGTTGTTCCATGAACATATTTGTCTTCAGTGTAGGCCTAGTTGTTCCATGAACATATTTGTCTTCAGTGTAGGCCTAGTTGTTTCCATGAACATATTTGTCTTCAGTGTAGGCCTAGTTGTTTCCATGAACATATTTGTCTTCAGTGTAGGCCTAGTTGTTCCATGAACATATTTGTCTTCAGTGTAGGCCTAGTTGTTCCATGAACATATTTGTCTTCAGTGTAGGCCTAGTTGTTTCCATGAACATATTTGTCTTCAGTGTAGGCCTAGTTGTTTCCATGAACGTATTTGTCTTCAGTGTAGGCCTACGTAGTTGTTCCATGAACATATTTGTCTTCAGTGTAGGCCTAGTTGAACATATTTGTCTTCAGTGTAGGCCTAGTTGCTGAACATTACTACATTCAAAATGTTGCACCTGGAGCCAACTACTGCGGCTTTAAACGGACATCATCAAAGTGCTTGACTTAAACCTCTGTTAAAGTCTCTCTCGTAGCAAAAACACAAGAGTAACTCAAATTAATTGGACAGCCAACTAGTGCTGCACCATTCTTCAAATTTAGAAATGAGGTGTCAGAATGTATATCACAATGTTTTTTGATTAACCCATTCTGGGCGGGAACCCCTTTTGGTGTTATAATAACCCTTCTGGACGGGTCGGGAACCCCTCTTGGGGTTCTGTACAGTATGTACAGTATTCCAAAATTAAAAATATTTGATGCTGATATTTGAAGTTTTTCAGAAAACTTAGGTCAGGATTTAGAAGGCATTTTAGAATCGGCGTCAGACCAAAATGGGTTAATGATCCCATGAATCTTATGCCTGGGAAGTATTGTGTTATATAACATCCCAAGGCGTATTAAATAAATTATATTTATGCTTGGGAATGTTACTGATTGATGTAGTATATCCTGCAATAATCCCATGTGCCACTGGGTGGCAGCATTGCAACTTGTGGTTGGTCACCATAACGAGCTGATCCCATTCTCTGGTTGGCCCCCGAGTTACCGTGGCAACGCTGCTGTGTGAAGCAGAGTCACTATTGATGCTCGGAGACACAGGGAACACACACACACACGCACGCACGCATGCACTCGCACACATGCACACACACACATACACGCACACCCGGTCTACATGTTTGATATATATTAAATCAAATCAACATTGTAAACTCCACTTCCACTAGTGGTGGTTTAGATTAGAACACTGGTACTCTAAGTTGGGCTCTGGGGACCCCGAAGGTCCTCGAGGGTGTTCCAGGCGTTCCAGGCGAAAAAGATTAGGAACAGTTTACTTTAAACACTTAAGCATTATTACTGTTTTTGGTAGCATCTTGAAGATGGCAGATCTAAAAATAAAGGAAATAAAGGAAACAAGGAGAAAACAGGTTTCTTATTCAAAGCCCTCTAACAGTGAAGCCCTCAGGGAACGATTGTCATTGTGGAAGCAGGGAGATAGATAGTTGTTGTCTGGGACTGAGCTGTCTTTGTTTTGTTACAGGTAAACCTGTGTGTGTGTGTGTGTGTGTGTGTGTGTGTGTGTGTGTGTGTGTGTGTGTGTGTGTGTGTGTGTGTGTGTGTGTGTGTGTGTGTGTGTGTGTGTGTGTGTGTGTGTGTGTGCGTGCGCGGCTGCGCGCGTTGCGTTGCGTTGCGTTGCGTTGCATTAGGTGGGGATTCCTAACCTCTAAATGTCTCATTCTAACCTAAAAAGAAAAATATCTCAAACAAAGACAACCATTTCTCTTGTGAGGACCATGCAGGAAAACGTCTATTTGTCATATTCTACAATGCTTGTGCATGGGGACAATTTGGTCCTGCCAAGTATGGTAATACAAACACACGCCTGCACGCACGCACACGCATGCGTGTGCGTGTGCGTGTGCACACACATGGCACACAGCAGGGATGTGTAAATCCTCTCCCCGCTCTTAATCCTGGCAAATATTGCATATGTGACGACTTCCTCGTTGATGTCACATGGCACCTGCCCCCCCCCCCCCCCCTTGTGTTTGCTCTCCCAGCTTCACGACTGGGGTGGTCTTTGATCCTCTATAGCGGTGGTCTCTCTCTCGCTCTCACTCTCTCTCTCTCCCTGCGTTTTAAGCACGGCCAACACCGTTGTCTTACTAGCAGCAATCTGAGGACCCATCGTCAAAAAAGAACGGAAAAACAGCGCCCTTATTTCCTTTGAATTTTTTCATGGAGTCAACAGTCTGACTATACTAGCACTAGTGCTTCTCAAAGAGTGGTCGGTCGGTCAGGGGCCCCCAGGGGTCTGTCTGTCTGTCTGTCTGTCTGTCTGTCTGTCTGTCTGTCTGTCTGTCTGTCTGTCTGTCTGTCTGTCTGTCTGTCTGTCTGTCTGTTTGCCTGCTATGCAAATCAAGAAATCATCTGTTTTATATTTGAAAATCGTAATGCGTGCAGAGGATGTGCTGTAGTGTGAACGGAAGTGCACAGTAAAAGTGCACATGCATGTGCACGGCACATGCTGTGTGTGTGTGTGTGTGTGTGTGTGTGTCTGTGTCTGTGT
>NC_139705.1:17051029-17063529 GCF_964188405.1 Protomyctophum parallelum | reverse complement strand
ATTGGCAAGCAACTCTACATCTGACCTCGAACCTCAAACCCTTAGATCTCCATAAAGTATATGGAGCTGACCTGTTCTGACATTTCCATATGTTGATCTTTCCCCATCCATCCTTCCTCTTCGATGTCTCCCTTTTGACTGATACCTGTCCATTTAGACTCTAGACGGGCCACGCCCAGCAGCCGGCGAAAACTAGAGTTCTTAACAGGCCCGGTGTCAGCAGTCTGCTGTCACCCAGGCAGATAATGTTGATCTGACCCCCCATTCAAAAGCGCCAGTGCTCGGCCAGCAATCTGCTGTCACCTAGGCGGATGTGTGCTCGTCTCGCCCTCTGGCGTCTTACTGGTAATCTTTTGTGATATAAAACATTTTTGCAGTCATAAATCGTTAGCATTTTGTACCCATAACAAATCCTAATGTGACTCGCATTTATTGAATATATATAATGAGCAATATATTTATTATGGTTTGGTGATGAATTGGATCTGCTTTTTAAGTACTCAGATCAAGCGCATCAGTCCCAACGATAGGGATTCCGAATCCCCCGTACCTAAACAGCAGATCCAAAACGATAGGTGGTAGCTGGGGTGGAGGAGGGTGAGCAGCAAAACTTTAGCATACGGCAGCGCAGCAAAGAAAAGGGGGGAAGTCCCGCCTCGTTGTCTGGGCCAGCCAATGGCCAGCTGGGCCCAAACGGATCTAGAAATATGGCGACTTACAGTTCAAGGACTGACAGGCTTCATTTTACGTCCATATCAGACCCGGAGAACGCTTTGTCCATATTTTTTACAGTCTATGCCTCAAACACATCCCATTATGACAGAGATTCTAGAACAAGAGACGAAACTCTTGAGTTTCTAGATGGCGCATCACTCCAAGATGACGACAGTGCTTTCTATGTAACGCACATGCATACATGCATGTGTGGTTGTTGCAATCACCTGCAATGCAATACTTCACCATTCACATGTTGTTTTTGTTTTGTCACATTACTAACCTAATTCCTGACCGAGTGTGAGTGAGCGAGTGGCCGATATTCTGGGTATTGGAACAGCTACCGTATGGTTAGGAATGTTTTTTCCCTCAGTCAGTCCCTGTTATGGTTGGCTAGCTCTTTATGTGTTTCTGCCTGCATGGTAATATTGTCTACTAATTTTGTATGATCGTGGCAAATGTCCACCACAAGCCAACATGGCATGCCTATGACCCCGCAGTGCATACAGAAATGTATGCACTGAGAGGGGAAATGACTGGTAAAACATGTTTGTCGTGTTGTATAAACACAGAGCAAAGTTACGCACTATACTGTATAGGCCTTTAAGCAGCAGCATTTCAATTATGGACGGGTTCATCCTTGTATTTTCATCCCTGCTAAACGTGATCAAAGTGATTTAATATATCTATGTCTATAGTGGTTGTGTCGCTCAATGTAATGCCAGCGTTCCTGGATTGTCTGTTTTGAGCTCGTGGATCTGCTACTTTCGATGCATATTATGATGTAATACAACTGCTCGTTTTGCTCCTCATGAACGTCCATCATAGTCGTATCGATTGTAAACCAAAACAAAGCCAACCAAACCATCTGTCCGTCTGTCTGTCAGTCCGTCCGTCCGTCCGTCTGTCCGTCCGCCTGTCCGTCCGTCCGTGTTTACAAACGTCAGAGCTGTTGACGAGATGGCCTCAAAGTCATTGAGGTCAGCTGATCGGTCAGTGATCTGGTCGGTGCTTTTTATTGGTCCTTATCTCTTCCCGTACCCCCTGTGACTGGCTGCGTTCCCTAGCCTCTGCCCGTACCCCCCTGTGACTGGCTGCGTTCCCTAGCCTCTTCCCGTACCCCCCCTGTGACTGGCTGCGTTTCCTAGCCTCTTCCCGTACCCCCCCTGTGACTGGCTGCATTCCCTAGCCTCTTCCCGTACCCCCTGTGACTGGCTGCGTTCCCTAGCCTCTTCCCGTACCCCCCCTGTGACTGGCTGCGTTCCCTAGCCTCTTCCCGTACCCCCCCTGTGACTGGCTGCGTTCCCTAGCCTCTGCCCGTACCCCCCTGTGACTGGCTGCGTTCCCTAGCCTCTTCCCGTACCCCCCCTGTGACTGGCTGCGTTCCCTAGCCTCTTCCCGTACTACCCTGTGACTGGCTGCGTTCCCTGGCCTCTGCCCGTACCCCCCTGTGACTGGCTGCATTCCCTAGCCTCTGCCCGTACCCCCCTGTGACTGGCTGCGTTCCCTAGCCTCTTCCCGTACCCCCTGTGACTGCCCTGGCAGACCAAACGTTTATAAATAAATATTGTGTTGCTTCTCAACATGTGGGTCGGGACAACCAGAGGGGTGATTTTTGGGGGTCCCCACTCACCAGAACATTGTTGTCTCACTCAACAGTAAACAAAAGAAAAGAAAAATGGCATATACAATATACCAAGATAGATTATATGCACAAATCACATGTACATTTGATTTGATGATGCTCTTCTGCTCTTGAATCTTATTAAATAGATTCAAGAGATCTGCAAAAGACAGCAAGGGGGGGATAAAATAGATTATATTTATTCTCTCCTTGCTCTCTTTTGCACCTTGCATCTTCCCTTCTCGTCTTTTTAATCATTATGCTGCTGTTGTTATTGTATATGCTGCTGCATTGCCTGAAGGAAGCCAAGCCAAAATACGTATTTTTTTCTCTTACTTATTGTACCTGTACACACGATCTAACAAAGTACGACCTTGAACCTTGAAACAAACCAACATATAACATAATATATACATGCAGTATAAGGGTATCTGCACATTTGTACAGTGGCAATTTAAATTATGAATTATAATAATTAAGACATTTTTAGAACCTCCAATTGCCAAATTGTCAAAAGCAGGGTCAACTAGAACTGCACTCTGTCGAGTGCATACTTGCTTGTTGCACACTAGTAGGCCATAAATGGCCAACTAGTGCGCAAGCAGAGCGCGCAAGTACTTTCGACCGCTGTAAACTGTCAAATCTCAGTATCTCTGTGAAGGAACGTTTGAAATGTATAATTATTAGATGTAACTATCTGCTACCTACCTACTTTATGCATATAAACACCTAGTATTATTAAGTATGGTTCAAGTTTCTATCTATATAAGAAATACAGTTTTATCGATGTAGATATATTCTGGATCCCTTTTTAGTTGTTTAAAGAAAAATAAATCATTGATATGTGATGAAAAAAAAGGTATATAAACTGAATTAAAATATGTTATACAGTATAATTATTCTGTAAACTGTGGAATCTCAGTATCTCTGTGAAGGAACGTTTGAAATGTCTAATTATTAGGTGTAACTATTTGCTACCTATCTACTTTATCCATGTAAACACCTAGTATTATTAAGTATGGTTCAAGTTTCTATCTATATAAGAAATACAGTTTTATCGATGTAGATATATTCTAGATCCCTTTTTAGTTTTTCAAAGAAAAATAAATCATTGATATGTGATGAAAAAAAAGGTATATAAACTGAATTAAAATATATTATACAGTATAATCATTTTATTATTTATTGTAAATTGTCAATTGTTTTAAATGTATTTCACCTTGTACTATAGTGATATTAATACTAAATCATGATCAGAGTAATATGTGTCTCTAACTTCAATTTCTGTAATAATACTTTCACATTTGTTAAAATATACATGATCTAGAAGAATTAGATCCAACATTTCGAGTTGATGCGTATGCAAATAAAAGAGCAGATTTGTGCCTGGTTTGCTGGGACCAGATTACATAAATGACCATATTTCTTACGTCATCATTGAGAGCTAGTCATACATATACACACCACGTACTCTGATCCCAGCAGATCAGGCACAATTTGCTATTTTATTTTACTGATTATGTATATAGTATACGTATGACTATAGCTCTAAATGATGACGTAAGACATACGTATACATATACATATACTATATAGAGTATGTAGCTGTAAGTTGATTAGCGGTATACTGTGGTTACTTTGCGCCAAAAACCGTGACAGCCAACCCGCCATTTGATGCGTATGCAAATAAAACAGCAGATTTGTGCCTGGTTTGCTGGGACCAGATTACATAAATGACCAAATTTCTTACGTCATCATTGAGAGCTAGTCATACATATACACACCACGTACTCTGGTCCCGGCAGATCAGGCACAATTTGCTATTTTATTTTACTGATTATGTATATAGTATACGTATGACTAGCTCTAAATTATGACGTAAGACATACGTATACATATACATATACTATATAGAGTATGTAGTTGTAGGTTGATTAGCGGTATACTGTGGTTACTTTGCGCCAAAAACCGTGACAGCCAACCCGCCATTTGATGCGTATGCAAATAAAACAGCAGATTTGTGCCTGGTTTGCTGGGACCAGATTACATAAATGACCATATTTCTTACGTCATCATTGAGAGCTAGTCATACATATACACACACCACGTACTCTGGTCCCAGCAGATCAGGCACAATTTGCTATTTTATTTTACTGATTATGTATATAGTATACGTATGACTAGCTCTAAATGATGACGTAAGACATATGGTCATTTATGTGATCTGGTCCCAGCAAACCAGGCACAGATTTGCTGTTTTTTTTGCATACACATCAAATGGCGGGTTGGCTGTCACGGTGAACGAAGACCGGGCGAAATTATTACTTGCACGCTCTGCTTGCGCAAGTAATTAGAAAAAAATAAGCTGATCTACAAGCTCACAACACCTCACAACACTTATCAGCGGAACCACATGGAGGACTCATCTCCAGTTCCAAATTGAATCCACCCGTAGGTGATCTTTTAGAGCAGTTTTGAAAGACGGTAGGGATTCACACACTTCTGTTGGTAGGACATTCCACATTTCGGGATGTTTGTGCCAAATCTGGGTTGAACGTGATTTGTGGAGCTCCCTCTGGTGCTGTGATTGTGGACTTGTGGATATTTTTGAAGTAGTTAGACAGGTACATGCGTATCATTTAGGTCACAGTGTAGTGTATCATGTAGACCCTGGCCCTGAGCCATCCTATCCTAATACAATGAGCAGGGGATAACACTTATGATGACTAGGACATCCACACACGTCCTATCAAGTAAAACCGCGGGACAGAACATATCAAGGTCTAAAACCTTTTATTGATATAAAACGGGGTCGCTAAAATATTTTTCTATGCTGCCTCCGCGCAGATTGATCAGAACGCCGCTCTGTCCTAATTTCTGACTTCATCATGCATCCCGGTTAGAATATTCTTCTTTTCCTTTCGGCTTTTCCCTTCAGGAGTTGCCACAGCGAATCATCTACCTCCATCTCACCCTGTCCTTTGCCTCCTCTTCTCTCACCCAAACTTCATGTCCTCTTTCACTACATCCATAAATCTTCGCATTCATTGTTTTGGTGGGGAAAGCTAGCTCCATCCAGTACTGTACAGCATTGGTTCTCAAAGTGGGGTCCGGGGACCCCTAGGGGTACTTGAGAGAGTTTCAGGGGGTCCTTAGCTAAATTGCAGATATTAGGAACCAAATGGTAACCTGACTCTGCCAGATGGGGGCGGTATTGGGTAACCATGTTCCCCAAGACAGCATCCATCTGAGATCGCTCAGGGGATTGAGATAACACCGAACCGCTCCGGTTCGAACCAATCAGCGTGAGCTAAGGGCGGGATATGTGCGAAACCGGATGTGACGCTATATAGACACGTCAATATGATTGGTTGTGTTTGCACGCCCACACGGTGATAGACAGACGGTCCCATCCAATCATCTACCAAGTATCTTGAAAAAAAGGAACAGCCCCGTCATCGAATTGGCTCCCGAGATCCCAGATCCCAATAAGCTGTGAAACAAACTTGTGTAGCAAGCTTCTGGCAGCGTCAGGTTAACCAAATGGACCCTTATGGGCCTGTAACCCAAAGAGTGTACAACCCTGACGGGTCCATTTGTACACTCTCAGAGTTAAATTAAGAGTGATTTTACAATATAAATTGGGGCCCTAGAGATAGAAATGCCATTACATCAGGGTCCGTAGCCTAATGCATGTGAAACTGGGGGTCCATGAAAATGTTTCGGAATCACTGCTAGAGCCGTAAATATCCTCTTATCGGGGTCACTGGCATATATTTTCAAATGGGGGTCTAATAAATGTCGATTTGGGGGTCTTTGACATAAAAAGGTTTGAGAACCACTGCTGTAGTGTATGCACAGCAGGTCAATGGACTATAACCATGTTAGCCTGGCTGGCTGGGATCAATGGGATGAACTATGGTGTTCATTACGGGAACAAAGCTTCTCTGTTAAGCATCACGCACTCTTATACTGGAGCACTTTGTCACTGGGTGTCTTGTGATGTAGCCTAGCCACTAGCCTATCCTAGCCGGCCGGCCAGTGTTGCCATGCCTGCTTATTTTAAGCGGGGGGGGGGGGGGGGGGGGGGGTCTTCGTTTTCTCTAAAGTTGCCTGTAAATATTGGTTGTGTTTTTTTTGGGGGGGGGGCTTGTTTCTAATGCTTATTTGGGCTTGCTGTCTAATGTTGTTTGAACCAGTGGTTCTCAAACCTTTGCATGTCAAGGACACCAAAGTCAATATGAATTTTTGTGGGCCCACTATCAACATATTTGTGCCAGGGACCTCCCCCAATACAAGATTTGTGTTAAAATGTTTCACAAATATGCCACATCCCCCTCCCCCCAAAGAAAATCTAGATTTGTTTTTAAATTAACTGATGTACACGTTTGATCTACGCTTAACTGATCGGTGAATTTCAAATAGCCCATGCATATCTAGGTTTAAAGTGCTCATGTGGCCCTACAATAGTGGGCCTCGCTCACTGCTTCCTAGTGTTAGCTGTCTGGGCCTCGCTCACTGCCTCCCAGTGTTTACTGTCTGGGCCTCGCTCACTGCTTCCCAGTGTTTACTGTCTGGGCCTCGCTCACTGCTTCCCAGTGTTTACTGTCTGGGCCTCGCTCACTGCTTCCCAGTGTTTACTGTCTGGGCCTCGCTCACTGCCTCCCAGTGTTTACTGTCTGGGCCTCGCTCACTGCTTCCCAGTGTTTACTGTCTGGGCCTCGCTCACTGCTTCCCAGTGTTTACTGTCTGGGCCTCGCTCACTGCCTCCCAGTGTTTACTGTCTGGGCCTCGCTCACTGCTTTCCAGTGTTTTCTGAAAATGTTTTAGGAACGGGTCGGAATCAGATCAAATGCCACAGATCCATTTCGGGTTCGGAACCTTTTTTTGCCTGGGAAGAGCTCTACTTCCCAGGCACTGGATCTGATAACTCCACATTGATCTCAGAATGGGAAGTGGTTTCATATGGCAATCATAACACCTGCAGGGTGAAACGTGATGGCTGTAGAGCGGTGGTTCTCAAACGTTTTCACCCCTGTAAACCAGTGGTTCACCAAAGGACCCCCAAATTGACACTAAATAGCTTGCAGACCCCCATTTGAAAAGACATGCCAGGGACCCCCATAAGAGACGTTTTTACGGCTCTTTTCAATTCCAGCTGCGGACGCTGTGGGCGCTGGGGGCGTGTTCTCTCCTCTGCATCATCAGTGCCCATACCCGAGGCGGGGTTGGAAAAAGGGCCTTTCTGTGTGGAGTTTGCATGTTCTCCCCGTGTCCCCTAGGGTAGGTACCCTCACAAAAACATGCAGTAATCCCGGTTTATATACTGCCTCCCCCTGGTCAGCCGGGGCGCCTGATGGAGGGGAAAGGAACTGGTTGGAATAACGTGTTCCTTCCACGCGCTGCGTCCAACTGAGGAAACTCCCCCCTGTCAGGTGAAAAGAAGCGACATGACTCCTCGTGCATAGAAGGAAGCATGAGGTCAGTCTGTTGCTCTCCCCAGGTTGGCAGAGGGAGCGTAGTGCCCAGGATTACATGATTAGATAATTGACACTGGGTGAAGCAATTGGTTGCAAAATCGTGGGATAAAAAACATATAAATAAAAAAACGGCCGCCATCATCGACCCAAAGAATAAGGACGAAACACCTACTCAGTGTCTCATCCACTTTAATAGTATCTCACCTACCAATTAATGGTTTGATTAAATGTGATAATAACCTCCCATTCAATGCATGACAGCATTTGAAGCCGCTGGGGAGTTTGTAGATCGGCTATTTTCGGCACCGTCACTTCTGGAGACGGATTGGGTCTCGTCCCCATTTTGTGCTGAGGACGGCCGAGTCCTTCTTGACACTCTGCCTCTTTTAGACATCATGACTAATATCAAAGGACAGTGAATACTACTTAATCCTTCTGCGCTCTCTCTCTCTCTCTCTCTCTCTCTCTCTCTCTCTCTCTCTCTCTCTAGAGTGCTGCCATTTTGTCATCTCTGTGCGGAATTGCCAAAAATAAAGGGACATTTTGCAGCGGTTGATTACACGGGAACTAACAGAGGAATACGACACTGAAGTATGCGATGTTAAACACGGTTTTTAGTTGGATTTAAGATTTGTTTTATTCTTTATTTTATTTTACCTCAAAAAAACAGGGGGGGAAATTGTGTCATCGAACACTCCGATCCTTATTGGCAGTTGAATATAGCTTGTTCTGACCAAAAATGCAGAGAAACAAATCCTCCACATTAGATCGGACCGGGTCGGATTTGTTTAGACCATGTTATTTCCGGGAGGTCCTCGGATCACCCATGTGTTGCAGAAGAGTGCCCTCTATCGTAAACACTGAAGAACCAAATGACGAACGTCATACGTCAATGGCAGGCTGCGCCTTGGGCTTTAATGACAAATATACTTGTCAATGACAGTCAATGACAGGGGGAGAGATGGGGGGAGGGAGGGGGGGGGGGGGGGGGGGGGGGTTAGTCAGCATGGTTAAATGAGAAATAAACCATATACAGTAATAACTCACAGAAACGCTGTAGGAAAAAAAAACACAATCAAATCTAAACAAGCATTGTTGTTGTATTTCAGAACAGGTGCTTGTTGCGAACGCAGTGAGCCACTTACTATGACAGCAAGGGCTGAATGTCTGTGTGTGTGTGTGTCTGTCTGTCCCGCTGTTACACCACCCGCCCGCCACCAGAGGGCGCAGCTGTAGCACACACACACACACACACACACACACACACACACAGGGCGCAGCTGTAGCACACACACACACACACACACACACACAACCACACACACACGAGCTGCGTTCGCTTCCCGCGTTTGCGCGTCTTACTTGTGATAGAATATGGTTACAGTCAGTGTTGCCTGCATGTCCACTTTTTTACGTGCCTTTGGGCTTGCTTTTCCTGTAAAGTTGCCTGAAATATTGGTGGTTGCTGGAGAAGCGAGTCCACTTTCGTCATCGTGATGCAGGTATTGGTCACTGGGCTGTTCACGTCATGTTGGTATATAGGTATATGGTCATCGAGTAATGAGCTACTCGAGCCCACACTGTTTCTACTTGTAAATAAGATCATCTCTCACTCCTCCACCTTGCCCAAAACCCCATCCCATCATGACATCCTTGTTCTTCTACACCACCCCCCCACCCCCCCCCCCCCAATTACCCACAGCCCACCCCTGAAGCCTGATTGTCTCCGTATACACACCGTAGTCACGAGACCTGCATGAGGCTGATTTATTTATCAGCACTGAGCATGTGTTGGCCAATGTCAAGACACAGAGAGAGAGAGAGAGAGAGAGAGAGAGAGAGAGAAGGGGTGGGAAGCAGATGTGGGCGGGCTCACAGAATGGAGTGCTCCCAGCCCATTGGCGGGGATGTGGGAGCAGAGTAATCTAGTAACAGAGTGGCGACACTAGTGTTGACTCCCATTGTAACAATGGAATGCGGAAGTGCTCATTCTATCTCAATGGGATAGTTCCAATGTTTGGAACTTTAGCCCGTAGGCACCCGCTTTGCGGCGAGATCAAAGTGTGTCACCAGTCTCTTACTATTCCACTCGGTGTGGGAGTGTTGAAGGAGAGCTCCCATTGGCTCAGCCCTTCTAAAGCTGGGCTGCCTGCTCATTGATTGGCTCTGCCTGCGTGAGGGAGAGAAAGGTGTTGCCATGTCTGGTTGTTATAAGTGACTTTGGGGCTTGTTTTTTTATCAGTAAAGTTGCTTGAAAATATTGGTTGAGGTTTGTTTCTAAAAGTGTAGTTGCTTGTTTTGGGCCTCCTTTGTCTTTTTTAGACCTTCAAAATAAATGTATTTGTCTGCAGACCCCCATATGAAAATATATTATGCCGGCGGGAAAAATATTCCACAATGACTCTATTATCTACGAGAGCTCACAACGCGTAGCATTGCAACGCATTGTGTGCTTGTACAGTAGATACATTTTCAATACCTATAGTCACTTCATTTGGGCTTAATGTTTTCAATTCAATTGAAATTCAAAGGAGCTTTATTGGCATGAGAGAACATAGCAAGTGTCATAGCAAGTGTGCAAATATAATAAATAATAAATAAATAATAAAAAACAGTTGAAAATGGGTAATGCATATACAGTTGGAGGGGGTACAGCATTGTGTAAACAGAGCTATGTCACATTGCGTACATGTCATATAGGCCTATATACAGTGTACCCAGACATACGCGACAAGGGGCGGCAAGATGCCACCTAGAGCAGGCATGTCTTCTGGGTTTTTAAACAGCTGTTGGATGGAAATGACGCCTAGACACGCCTGGACTAATTGTCACCTATATGGTGTACCCATACAGGATATTTGAAACAAGCAATCTTTTGCAGTCACTTTTTAAATACCGGCAGTGTATAAAAAGAATCACACCTGTGTGAACTGAGCGGTGCAACTATACATTTATTGTTAGTTACTGTACTGTGCTCTACTGTATTGTAGTGCACTGTGCGCTGTACTGTACTTTGATTTTATTTGAAAAGAATCTTTGAGAAATTAGTTACCGTGTGGGCGTCCCAGGGGGTGCCCGGAACATCCAGACCCCCAGGAACGCGCGCAGGGAGCCGGCCTGGTTCCGGCGAGCCTTCCCGCTTCAGAAAGGGTGGAGAAATGACAGAGTTACCGTGTTGCAGCTTTCCGTGCTCTTACAGACACAGGGACACGCATACGTAAGGACACACACTACGTAATGGAGCGGAGGCACCTCTCAAAAAAAGCCTGCTATAGCTTTAAATGCGTTTAAAGGTAGGAGCATACTGATGTGCAGTATGGTCTATACTCTATAGACAGAGCACTCTACTTGGTTTTCATAGACCCGGTTGCTTGTTTCTCTGCTCTTGCAGGATCTGGCAACCCTGGAAGGCAGCTGCAAGCCGCAGCCTGGCTGAATGAGCTGTATAGTCTTGGCTGCTCCAGCTAGCATTCATTCGGCGTCTTCACGCACACACACACGCACACACACACACACACACATAACACACACACACACTGGATCATCCTCTATGGAGGAGGAGGAGGGCTCGGACATGGAATAAGAGACATTTCTAGGGAGCAGGTCTTTTCAACCCAGCCCCGGATCGGATATATTTGTCCTGTGTGTGTGAATATATTTTCTTTCTTGTGGAATAATACTACTACTACTAAAGGGAGCTGGGAGGGAGCATCATCTCTCACTGTCTGTCTGCATGGCTAGTGGGACAGACACAACGGAGGTAAATGCTGCTTTGTACCTAGCTGTTTTTTACCACTGTCTGCAAGTGATGCACTAGCTATGGCTTCCTGGGTTTAGATGGGAAGAGAGGGAAGGTGGGTGTATCTCTCTGTCTGTGTCTGTCTCTCTTTCTCTCTCTATCTCTCTCTCTCTCTGGCAGATGATTGTGGTGTGTGGTGTTTGGTGTGATTGTGTGCGTGTGCACGAGCATTAAGCTGAAAGCCCTAGCTGTGCCCTGTCAGTGTACACATACATGTGTTTATGTATGTGTACTACTGTGTGGTGTGTGTGTGTGTGTGTGTGTGTGTGTGTGTGTGTGTGTGTGTGTGTGTGTGTGTGTGTGTGTGTGTGTGTGTGTGTGTGTGTGTGTGTGTGTGTGTGTGTGTGTGTGTGTGTGTGTGTGTGTGTGTATGTCAGAGATGGGTGGTGTTTGGTTTAGCGGAACAGGGGCCTGTTTCACGAAACTTGGATTAACTAATCCAGGATTTAGGCCAAAACCAGGCTTTTTAAATCCTGATCTTTACAGCCTGGTTTATTCCGTTCCACTAAAGCCAAGCGAGGCTCAGAATTGGTGGATTTGGCGAGCCGGGATCAGCAAGCCTGGCTTAATAGACAGTCTGGCTTTTTGTCTCTAGACCCCTTATGTGGATCACAGATTTACTGATCCTTCTTCTTCATGGGGTATTAAGGCAGTTTGCATCCTTAATAGTTGCATTACAGCCCCCTTCTGTATATCTCATTATCTTTACTAATCTATTCAAGACTTACTGATACAAGGACTTAAGCTTCTAAAATAAATACTGCTGCTGTAATTAAAGAGAGAACATACTCTCAATAGTGGATAGACTGAATGATTAACTACCCCAAAAATATAGTTTTGGGGTAGCAAAGCATAATGATATTGTCGCATTGTGATATTTTGC
>NC_139705.1:17007818-17050829 GCF_964188405.1 Protomyctophum parallelum | reverse complement strand
GCACCAAGCTGCACATCGGGAGCAATTAGGGGTTCAGTGTCTTGCTCAGAGGCTCAATATTGCACTGATTGATTGCTATATAGGCCTAGAAATTGTGTTAAATATTTTTGGAAAGGTTTTGGAAATTCCTTGGTAATAATGTGTGGTAGCCCTGGCTGGCTGTGGTACTACCGTGGGTGATAATGTGTAGCTGAAGCAGTCAATTGAAACAATGACTGACACTCAGTCCAGTGACTCATCAATGGCTTCATTAATTTTTCCAGCGCATGAACGTTAGCCTAAACTCTCGTACAGTGCTGCTGAAATGCCAGCGAGCCATGCAGCAATAAGTCATCTTTGTAAAGGGAAAGTTGTAGGGCATGTTGAGTATTATGCCAGAATACAAGAGCATGTAATGTCAAGACAAATGTGTCTTTACCCCCAGAAAATGGCCTGGCTTGTTTTGTCGGTGGGAATAATCCTCTGTTACTTAAAAAAAATATAAAATTTAAGTGCACAGTGTTGGTAAAGTTACTCAAAAATGGTAAGTAACTAGTAATATGACCTATTACTAGACTGCAAGGCAACTCCATCCCAACCCAGTCTACCATTATAAATAAACACTCAAGCCCACATTCCCACCAAGGCTCGTGAAAATAGTAACTAGTTACAATACATTTAAAAAATAGTAAATGTAATATTACTCAAATTGTGAAAGTAATTAGTTATATTAGTTACTGGAAAAGGGTAATGATATTAGGGCTACTTTAAGTAGTAAGTTACTATCTAGTAAGGTACTTTCCAACACTCTGAGGCCCCTTTTCCACCAAAAGAACTTCGGTTCAGAACCAGTGCCGTTCCGAACCTTGGTGCTTTTTGCGAACCGGTCGCGAACCGGCTGCATTTCCACCAGATTGACGGCCAGTTCATTTGGTGGCGCTATTATACCTAAACACAAAATGTTGAAAAGGAGAAGGATCCGTCATGCCCGCAGACGCCCGGGGGCGTTGCACAACACAAACCGATGTAAACAGTATGTATCCACGAGGTTGTGATGTCAAGGTTACAAGTTATTATAACGCCCTGCAAATCTCAGCTAGATTCTGGATCGCGATGCATCCGTTTGGATCGTTTCATGTTTGCGTTGGCAATTAATGTAAACTTATTTTTGTTCAAAGATGGTTGGTCGCATCGAATATCTGTTGCGTGTGTCACTGTGTCTGCGTCCTCCCAAGTTCCAACCCACTGACAAGTTCCAACCTACTGACACACCCACTTATATATCGTCTCGGTTCACAAAGCGCTGCGTGCAATTACAAAGCTGAACCACCGTTTTGTGGTTCACATTGGGAACGAACGTTTATGGTTCGGAACCAACTCATTTTCAGTGGAAACACTCTGAACTGGTTCAATATTTGGCGGGAAGAAAGAACCGAACCGGTTCAACCCCGGTGGAAAAGGGGCCTGAGTGCAGAGGTTTCATTTTCAAGTTGATGTCTTATAGATTCCATCCAAGTCGACTAAGGTCTACAAGCTCACAACGAACACGATGCATTGTGAGCAGCGCGTTGTGAGCTTGGATATTTGCTTGTAGGCTATTTCTAAAATATATTTGGGATGGAATGTTTTTTTCTTCCCTCAAATCAATTATTTAAGTGTCTGTATTTAAATCGATTATTTGTCAAAGTCTATTAAATCTATTAGTTTCAATAACTGTTGCCTGCTCTCTGGAACCCTATATTGAGCTCATTCCAACTCTCTTGTTTCTTACGTGCGTGCAGTTACGATATTGATGCAGGCAAAGTTATTGTCTCCACCA
The DNA here is from genome assembly GCF_964188405.1 of Protomyctophum parallelum. Taxonomy (NCBI): domain Eukaryota; kingdom Metazoa; phylum Chordata; class Actinopteri; order Myctophiformes; family Myctophidae; genus Protomyctophum; species Protomyctophum parallelum. The sequence continues at coordinate 17,049,031 of NC_139705.1, read as the reverse complement.
GGCCGAAAGCATGTGGGGAGAGTATGTTTTGCACTCCGTCCGTCCGTGTGTCTGTCCGTCCGTCCGTGTGTGTGTCCGTCCGTCCGTCCGTCCGTCCGTCCGTCCGTCCGTCCGTCCGTGTGTCCGTGAGCAGCTGATCTCGGCCACCGTTAACCTGGTCGATGCCAAATTTTGCACACGCACTCCCTGGATGCCAACGATGAACCTCTGCCCCAAACTTTCCAGAACGGCCTGTTATAGCGCCACCAGGAGGCTGCTTTGTGCAAAACAAGTTTTTGCACAGTACCCCTACAGATTTTGTCCAAACATCACGCAAATTGGTACACAGTCTCTCTAGAGCCATTCAACGAAACCGGTCTTTCAGATTTCTCACACTCCATCCTGATTGGTTAAGATTGGCTTCCAAAGTTCACAGGAGTGCTCAGTTTCAAACAAAATGCTGCAAATCATGAACACATCGCGTGATTTCCCTGAAATTGTGCACCCACATTCCCACTAGGCCCAGGGCGAAATGCCACATGAACAATTTCAACTCAGACTCAAGGTGGCGCTATAACTGGCCGAAAAGTGTTTTTACCTCTAACTGCACGGATCTGTGGATAACTTTGTATGCCAACTCCCTAGAGGCCAAGAATTTTTCACATCTGCTCTTTATAGCGCCACCAGGAGGCCGACATATGTAAAACACATTTTCTATTATTACTCCTTCAGATTTTATTCAAATTTCACGCAAATCGGTATACACTATCTCCATAGTCATGTGATCAACACGGAGCGGCACCATTTCCCATCTTACATCCTGATTGGCTAAGATTGGCTTCCAAAGCTCACACGATTCGTCCATTTCGAAAAAAGGCCACAAATCACAAACAGTGTGCAATTTCCGTTAAATTATACACACACATTTTCACTAGGCCGAGGACGACATGCCATTTTTTCCTCAAAATCAGCCTCACGGTGGCGCTATAACAGGCCAATTCCTGTTTTTAGCTTTAACTGCATCGATCTGTATACAACTTATGTATGCACACATGGAAAAACATTGTACCTGCATCCCTCCAACACGAACCTCCGGCCCAAATCTTCCTCAACAGCCTGTTATAGCGCCACCATGAGGCCACAACCTGACCTGCCCTGGTGGAGACCTGTGCAGATTGGCACTTTGTCTAGTTTATTATTTTTTTCTCAAAGTAGGAAACGTGCCCTCCAGTCGATCTGCCAGCTATGCTGAACAAGCCAAGCATGAGAATGTTGTGTCTCACGGTTTCACATCGTGCATTTAGGTTTGAACGCTATAATGCAGTGGTTCCCCTATAGGGGTCCTTGAGGGAGTTCCAGGGGTTCCCCAGCTAAATGATAGTTAGGAACCGAATGGACCCTTATGGGTTTGTACAAATGGAACTCTGTACACTCTGAGACTGAGAGTGTACTCCTGTACACTCTCAGAGTGTAGCTTTGAGTTAGCTTTGATTTTACAATATACATTGGGGTCCCAGAGATAGAAATGCCATTAAATGGGGGGCCGTAGCCTAATTCAGGTCAAACCACTTCTAGAGCTGTAAAAATCTTGTCTTATGGGTGTCCTTTCTAATGGGGGTTTGCAGGCTAATGAGTGTCAATTTGGGGTTAGGGTTAGGGACATGAAAAGGTTGAGACCATGTTCTACAAATGTACTAAATCCTGAGAGTTTTCTGAAAAACCTGTTTCTATCAATCAGTGTTTCTCAAACCATTTCATGTCAAGGTTAATGATCCCAAAGATTATTATGCATTTGGCCGCCGACCCCCATCTGAAAATATGTTGTTCCAGGGACCCCCCAGAAGCAAAGATATGAATTAAAAACGTTTGTTGTGAAAGAATATACTTAAATTCAAAGATCTGCACACATTTTCACGCATTTTCAAAAATTGCAGATCTCAAAGCTCTTAATAAGCTTGTATATCTTTGCTGTTTCTCAACAGCTAAAGTTTCTAATAATGGTTAAAGTGGTTAAAAGCTAAGGTGACACATGCATTCCATGTCTTTATGGGTTAAAAGCCAACATGCTCATGCTGATTCTGAGGTCACAAGTGCTTGAGTACCAAGCAAGATGTCTGTAGTTGACCTTGTGGGTCAACAGCAGTGTTCTATCTGGGGTCTTTCTGGGTCTTCAATGTCTTTCTAGCCAAGGACCCCTTAGCCGAGAGAGAGCTGAAACAGGTACCCACTTAGCTGAGAGAGAGCTGAAGCAGGGACCCCTTAGCTGAGAGAGAGATGAAGCAGGGACCCCCTTAGCTGAGAGAGAGATGAAGCAGGTACCCCCTTAGCTGAGAGAGAGATGAAGCAGGGACCCCTTAGCTGAGAGAGAGCTGGAGCAGGGACCCCTTAGCTGAGAGAGAGATGAAGCAGGCACCCCTTAGCTGAGAGAGAGAGCTGAAGCAGGGACCCCTTAGCTGAGAGAGAGATGAAGCAGGTACCCCCTTAGCTGAGAGAGAGATGAAGCAGGTACCCCCTTAGCTGAGAGAGAGATGAAGCAGGGACCCCTTAGCTGAGAGAGAGCTGAAGCAGGGACCCCTTAGCTGAGAGAGAGATGAAGCAGGGACCCCCTTAGCTGAGAAAGAGATGAAGCAGGGACCCCTTAGCTGAGAGAGAGCTGAAGCAGGGACCCCTTAGCTGAGAGAGAGATGAAGCAGGGACCCCTTATCAGAGAGATATGAAGCAGATACCCCCTTAGCTGAGAGCGAGATGAAGCAGGTACCCCCTTAGCTGAGAGAGAGATGAAGCAGGGACCCCTTAGCTGAGAGAGAGCTGGAGCAGGGACCCCTTAGCTGAGAGAGGGATGAAGAAGGTACCCCCTTAGCTGAGAGAGAGATGAAGCAGGGACCCCCTTAGCTGAGAGAGAGCTGAAGCAGGGACCCCTTAGCTGAGAGAGAGATGAAGCAGGCACCCCTTAGCTGAGAGAGAGAGCTGAAGCAGGGACCCCTTAGCTGAGAGAGAGATGAAGCAGGTACCCCCTTAGCTGAGAGAGAGATGAAGCAGGGACCCCTTAGCTGAGAGAGAGCTGGAGCAGGGACCCCTTAGCTGAGAGAGAGATGAAGCAGGTACCCCCTTAGCTGAGAGAGAGATGAAGCAGGGACCCCCTTAGCTGAGAGAGAGCTGAAGCAGGGACCCCTTAGCTGAGAGAGAGATGAAGCAGGTACCCCCTTAGCTGAGAGAGAGCTGAAGCAGGGACCCCTTAGCTGAGAGAGAGATGAAGCAGGCACCCCTTAGCTGAGAGAGAGAGCTGAAGCAGGGACCCCTTAGCTGAGAGAGAGATGAAGCAGGGACCCCTTAGCTGAGAGAGAGATGAAGCAGGGACCCCTTAGCTGAGAAACAGATGAAGCAGGTACCCCCTTAGCTGAGAGAGATGAAGCAGGTACCCCTTAGCTGAGGGAGAGATGAAGCAGGTGTTTCAGATTAAACCTTTTCATAGATGTCATAAATACCCTCATAGACTTGTTTGACAGAACTATCATCAGTGTTGTGGAAATTCATGTTTGTTTGTCACAGACATCATATTAGGAATAGGAATGCTATAGTAGGGTTCATGTGGTTAAAGCGGGGTCTGTGGGATGCAAGCCACGTTCAACCGTATCAACCTCACCTCTCATTTTACTACCACCTTCACTGTGTGTGTGTGTGTGTGTGTATGTATGTGCGTGTGTTTGCGTGCGCGTATTTGCATGTTTGTGTGCGTGCATGCATGTGTTTACGCCAAGTTTCGAGCTTGCAGAACTGCTACTTTCGTGTGACGCTGTTACGTTGTAGTAGAAGTACAAGAAGGGCGTTAATTTATGAAGAAAAAAAAACACAAAAACACACAGTTAGAATATGGAGAAGGGGAAGGGGATATTTCCAAAATTATACGGTATTATACGACCGGAGCACCTCTAGCTATGAGCATTGTTTGATATATGCTAGGCTAGAGGTCCCAGACATATAGTAGTGGTGTGGTGCGTCGTGGGCCTTGAGCATTGTTTGATATGCGCTAGACTAGAGGTCCCAGAGCTCCAAACAGTTTGAGAAGTGGTGCTTTACAGAACCAGACGGATTAGTGTTAATGAGGAAGCTGGCGTTGGTTCAGTTGTCTCTCTGCTATGGAAGGTGTGTGTGTGTGTGTGTGTGTGTGTGTGTGTGTGTGTGTGTGTGTGTGTGTGTGTGTGTGTGTGTGTGTGTGTGTGTGTGTGTGTGTGTGTGTGTGCGTGTGCGTGTGCGTGTGCGTGTGCGTGCGTGCGTGCTGGCCTGGAATAACAAGTCCTTTCCCTGCTTACTGCTTAGCACACAGCAGCATTAGAATGCAAGCGCGCACACACACCCTTTTCCACCAAAAAAGGTTTGGTTTCTAGAACTGTTCTAGATTCTTCGAACCTTGGTAATATGCTTTGGGGTGCGCACGCTTATCCGACACATCAAAAGTCTGACATGCGTAAATCACCCGTTGGTCTGACAGGCGTAGGTCTGACATGTGTTGGTCTGACATGCTTTGCGTTGTGCTTGCAGTTAGGGTTAGGTTAGGTTAGGTGATTGATTAGGGGCTGAATGGTTAGACAGCAGGAGTACTCAAGGTTCGATTCCAGTCCTGACCAGAAATGTGTTGAATATGACCGGTAGAAGTGTCCATATCACAGGGGAAATTCAATCAACAATGGCAGTTGCAGTTTTTGAGGGGCGCAAGCCCCTCCTATACCCAGCTTTGTGTGTGCGTGTGTACCCCATTGCGATGATTTAAAAAAAAGTGAAGATAAAAAGTGAGTGATTGGCCGGAATGTGGTGATGTATGATGATAAGAGCGCCTTCACACGAGTGATTTTCTTTTTCTTTATGCTAATGTTTCGGTTTCGGTTCTGAACGATTGATTGATTGATTGATTGATAGATTGAACATTGTATTCACAGTTTGTAGAATGGGTACAGTTCAAACGATCGTACAGGTCAATGCAAAAACCAGAAAGAAGCTCTAAGAGTTGTTTACATCAGCAGAGAGGTTGAGTTGGCTTCAACTTCAGCTACAAAGATACAAAGCTACAAATACGAGTGTAGCTTTACATATTTGTATGTTTTGCATCTGCCAGTGCAGCATTAGAAGCAAGTTGCAAGCCCTTCTCTCGGATATGATTTTACTGCCCTTGCAGTTTGACTCAGGAGTCAGGATCGAGGTCATTTATTTTGTAAATGTATCTGATCTGTGCATTTTGTTTTGTTTTTTAAAGTCCAAAAGGCAAACAGAAATGTAATGTTTATTTAGCCTATATGCACCAAAAACACGATGCAATCACTGATATGTTTTGTATGACAAGTTTGTAAGACAGTAATTGTCAAGTAAAACAATGTTGACAGCCCTAGTTGTTAACGAATGTGGAGACTATAGGCATGAAGCATGTTGCTGCTTCCTCCACGGTGATGCATAGCTAGCTAAACAAAGCTAGTGTTTGCTTCTCATCATCAGGTGTGTTTGTATTAGCTTCAGGGCTCTGCTGCAGAAGAGGCAGAGACTAAAGATGAACTCTTCAAAGTCACAGAGAAACAACAAAATGCACATGCACACGCACGCACACACACATCACCATATATAACATACACCATCTGCTGTTAGAAATAGTTTTATGGAGGGAAGGGTAGCTTAAGGTGATTTTGCAGTCTCTTGGTGTACAACTGGTTGTGGAACAACCAGTTGTTATTTACAACAAATGTAAATAAAAAAGCACTGTTTCCATGTCTGCTTATTATAAGTGCTTTGTTCTTCGGTAAGTTCACTTGTAAATATTGGTAGTTGTGGGTTGCTTTTTTGGGGGCTTGTTTCTAATGTGCGGTTGCTTATTTGTGCTCGTTTCTAAAGTGTGGTTGCTCATTTGGCTTTATTTCCTGAGGTTGTTTAGGCCAGTTGTTATCAAACAATCTGATGTAGGAGGCGTGTCGTGCTTCACAGCACATTTTGAGCTTGCAGATCTACTACTTTTGATGCTTTAGACTCAGAGCAACGCTGTGGTATGATCAAGTAGGGCATTACTTTACGGAGACAAAAAACAAACACAAAAGGTTCAAACGTGGAGATAGACAGCAGCAACATCCCTCAGACAGAGATTGTCATGCTTACAGGTATGCCATTCTTTATGTTCACTGAAACATTGATGGAGCAGTAATGTGATCTTTGTGTGTGTGTGTGTGTGTGTGTGTGTGTGTGTGTGTGTGTGTGTGTGTGTGTGTGTGTGTGTGTGTGTGTGTGTGTGTGTGTCTCTCTGGCCTACTTTGATTCACACTGTGTGTGTGTGTACACCTTACCCTACCTTATATTACACTAAACGCTATGGTTACCTCCACATGAGCACACCTGACCGTACGCAATTACTCTGTTACACCGCGTAAGCATGAGCGCACGGGACACACATACTGGTGCAGTACACTGTTGATTTTGACAGCATTTACGCAGCATTTACGCAGTTTTAGTCATAGTCTTTTGAATAAAAATCCATTTTAATCAAATTTCTTTAACCATCTGAAAGGTTTTAGTTTTAGTCTCGTTTCAGTCAACTAAATATAATAAGATTATAGTCGACTAAATCTATTGCGGCGACTAAAATGTACTTTGGCGGGCCTTGATGGCGTCATACTGGCTGCTTTTTTTACTTTGCTGAAAATAGCTGATCTACAAGCTCACTTATTGTGAATATAAGTGCAATATTTGCCTATAAGAAGTATGAAGTATTGAAAAAAGGAAAATAAATAGACCTCATGCTACTTAAGTAAATGAGAAACTTTCCGCCAGTGCGTGGAGTGGATGGCACTCGCGAGCATGTCTAAACACGTGTGATGATGTCATGTCATGTCATGTCGTGTGTGTGTGTGTGTGTGTCTATGGGTGCACGCGCACAACTTTTGCTCCAGTCACAGATGGGTTACAACTCCCATCAGCCATCTGGTAGGTGTGGAAAAACTCTTCTCGTGTGTGTGTGTGTGTGTGTGTGTGTGTGTGTGTGTGTGTGTGTGTGTGTGTGTGTGTGTGTGTGTGTGTGTGTGTGTGTGTGTGTGTGTGTGTGTGTGTGTGTGTGTGTGTGTGTGTGTGTGTGTGTGTGTGTGTGTGTGTGTGTGTGTGTGTGTGTGTGTGTGTGTGTGTGTGTGTGTGTGTGTGTGTGTGTGTGTCACACACTCAAACAATGGCATCCCGTCAACATTGTCTGCTGGGGGGTGCAGGCAGCACCCTTCTGTCGCTCGCCAGGGTCCCACAGTTTGTTGCTGTCGCTGTACTTTTAATTATTATTACAAACCACACACTGCCCATGCAACAGGTTGTGTGGGCTTGTAGATCTGATCAAGATAATATTTGGTACATTTTCACACATTTTCACACATTTTACTTATCGTCTCTGTCGGTGGATTAGAATTAAAAAGTAGCCGATCTACAAACCCAAAGCGTGTCGCTTTGCGCAGCGTTTCGAGCTTGTAGATCTGCTACTTTTGATGCTTTTGTGTGACGCTGTAGTGTGATCAAGTAGGCCTGGGTGTTGAAAACCCCCACAAAAAGTTAGAATATGGCGATAAGAGGTACAAGTAACGATGATGAATACATAAATAAAGTAAAATGTTGAATACAGGACTTGTAGAAGAATATTTCCTGTATTGTGGTGTTGTTACTAAGTAAAAAGTCTCAGTAGTTCTTTTGTCCCTACTACAAAGCAGCACACCGCCACAGTCCGCTAATCATTAACTCCAATGAGGGATCAGTGTGCGGATCGTTAACCCAGCAATTAACATTTTTTGACACTAGTCCACCTTTTGTGTGTGTGTGTGTGTGTGTGTGTGTGTGTGTGTGTGTGTGTGTGTGTGTGTGTGTGTGTGTGTGTGTGTGTGTGTGTGTGTGTGTGTGTGTGTGTGTGTGTGTGTGTGTGTGTGTGTGTGTGTGTGTGTGTGTTCTCTCGAGTGCCAGACAGTGATGTCACTAGCACCATTTTTATTTCCTGTTGGATGATATCATTAGGTGGTCCCCATGCAGCTAAATGATGGAGGGTTGGTAACCAAAATGGGCCCTTATAGATCTTTATCTCTTGAGAGCGTAAAATGAAACCAAAAAGTCATTTTGCACTCTCAAGAGTTCAATCATTGTTAAACACCTGCATTACTTAATTTACAAGACGTCTGACTCTACACAATAGAGAATGTAGAATAATTAATAATTAGGGATGCTCCGATCACGTTTTTGGGGGCCGATCCCGAATCACCAATCTTTTTTTTAAAGATCGGCCGATTCCGATCCCGATCTTTTAAAATATTTTTATTAATATATATATTTTTTTTACTGGCAACCCGCGCCCCGCGGTCATTTTCCGCTAACCTGAGCGGGGCTCCCTAGCCTGCTGGAGGGGCTCCCATCATCCTATGCACCCTCGAGAGAAATAAAAAGGGGAAAAAATGCAGCCTTGAGCCTACCAAATATGTTGTGGTCTTGTGGAGCTGCAGCTTGATCAGCTCCTCCTCCTCCTTTCCCCAATTAATGTATTTTTATATGTATAATATACATATAAAACATTTTTGTATATTATACAAAAATGTATTGTATACAATAAAATGTATGAAACATGCATGGCAATGATGAGATGGGGAAGAAACGATGCTGTTTCATGCATTTTCTTATAGCCTACGCCCTACTGTATTCAACAGCCAAACAGCTGATTGATGGACCACGCATATATATCATACCTTCCTGAAAAAAGCTATTCAGATCCTGTGGGTGCAACGTCACTGAAAACTTTCATAATAGCAATTAAATTAATTTACTCACGAGTGAACACACTTTTGTTGCATTAGAGCAGGGTAAATATGAAGTTTTGCACCACGGTCCTGTGTTTATATTTTGTATGTTGTCGTAAAAACACACGTTGTGTGTTTGAGTGAGGGGGCCTTCCTGAGCAAGGGGGCTTCTGACGGCGTCGCTTACTCGCCTCCCCTCTGTCAGAGGAGGAAGCGACGCGCAGCCGTCGGGAACCCCCCCAAACCGACTGCCCCCCCCCCCCCCTCCCGAAAACTAACGCTGCTACAGAAACTCACTGCCACTGCAGGCAACATGCACATTTCTAAGAAAGTTGTATCAGGGGCCAGGGCACACTACTTGTCTAACAATTTGGATTATAGTTAGCTCCCTTTGCTGCTGGTCAATGAGAAAAAAAAAACGACTGGACTGGAGCTGAGCCTGAGGAGCTCTCTCCCTTTCTCTCCGTCTCCCTCCCTCGCTGGGGTGAAGACGTGCGTGCTCTTTCTCACTCTCTCTCTCTCTTTTCTCTCTCTCTCCCCCCTCCCTCCCTGGGGTGTGTGTGTGGGGGGGGGGGATTCGTTGCGCTGCCAGTGCTACACTTCTCCATTAAGCGGTGCAGAACCGAGAAAGTGACACATTATTTTTGGATGTAAACGGCGCAGATTTTTGCTTTGGAGATCGGTTTCGCGGATCGGTGGATTTTGCACGGCCGATCCGATCGATCGGTGATCGGCCACGATCGATCGGCCACCGATTGATCGGAGCATCCCTATTAATAATTGTTATCTCTCTTATGGTAGCCACTTCAATACAGCATGGAATTGTGGATAAAATCGTATTCAACGACAACAACATAGTTAGACAGGCTAAATGTCATTGTGTTTAATACTGTCATTGAATACCACTGGTCTAGGGGGTTTTAATGTGACTTTAAGTGGTTACGATATCACAGCGTAAAGTGATAGACATGACATTAGACTGGGAGTGTGTTTACAGTATGTGGCAGGCTCTGCTTCCCTTGTGTGCCAGCTGATAAACCAGCCACCGCTGTATTCAGGGGTCATCAATGTGAATGTGTCCGTGGCACAAGACTCGATTACTGAATGTCAAGTCTCCAGGTTTTCTTCAGAATATGTATGACACTTATTTACTATAAAAAGTGCTATGGCATATCCCATAGTCCAACTACTAGTAGTTCTTCTCAAACGTTTTATTTGCAAGGACCCCCTCAACTCTGATAGTGTACAAATGGACTTGTAAGGGTCCCTTTTTGTTCCATTTGTACACTCTGAGTTACGGACCTGTTATGGTCATTCAGGGCGAGCACTTTTTTTTGTGTTTCTGTTAATGTTATTGTTCTCATTTTGTATGTCTGTGGCAAAAATTAAATTTTAACAAAAATGTCCACCACAAGCCAGCATGGCGTGCCGATGATCCCTGGCTATATCCATTACATCAATTACAGCTATCCAAAGTATAGTCCCTCTACCAAGCTCACAACTCTGTCTGTGAGCTTGAAGATTCCGATCCGTTGTTGTCGCTGGCGCGGCAACAACACAACAACCATCGTAATATGGATGCATAAATCGTGTGTTATTAACGTTCGCGGAGGAACGATTGCAAGATCGTTGGAAACGATGCGTAATTCTAACTTTGTTTTCCCTATTTGGTTTTGTGTGCAGGTACGACCCGGGCTCCGCGAGACGGAGAGGTTCTGGGGGTGGATTACAACTTCCTGTCTGTGGAAGGGTTTCTAGAGCTGGAGGAGAGAGGAACGCTGCTGGAGATAGGAACTTATGAAGGTGAGTCATCGGCAAGTCATAATCCAGGCTTTTAGCAGACGCTCTTTATAAGCCAGAGCGATTTATTGTAAGCGAGGTAAACTCGACAGTGATCTAGGATCGTGGGTAAATTGGTCACCAGTCGACTGATTTCAGTGATTTGGGTTCTATAGCAGTGAGCGCCTCTTCTATGGAAGTGTGTCACTCACTGAAAATATGCCATCTATCTCTAGCCTACAAGCTTGTAAGCTTGGAGAGCGCCTATTTAGTTTTTCTTACATTTTTATCCCACAATTTTGCAACCATGGGGCCAGGGGGAGGCAGTATAGAGACCAGGATTACTGCATGTGATTACTCCACATAGAACGGCCCTTTTTCCAACCCCACTTATGGGCACTGACGCAGAGGAGAGAACACACCCACAGTGTCTCCAGCGGGAATCAAACCCACGACCTTCTAGCCTGTGAGGGGACAGCACTCAGTCTGCGACACTGTGCGCCTTAGAGCGCCTATTTTTGAGGGGTGCTAGCCCCTCCAATGTCTATGGACTTTTTAAATATTTGTTTTGATTACTAAGCATGACATGTGGCAGTCATATGGACTTTTTTATATTTGTATAGAGCACTAAACGTGATGTCACGTGGCAGGCAAGTCTATGGACTTTGAAGGTTTTATGACATTCATTTTCATTTATTTTTATTTTTTATTTTAGGTTTTATGACCTCAATTACACCAACACAACCTGAACTTTGAACATTCAGTGGATTGTCTGTGGTCTGGGGTTTGCTCTGTGTGTTCTGAAGCTTTTTGAGCTGCAATGAAAATAGGCAAACAGGCCTCAACAGTGACATCTGCCTGCAAATTGTTATGTCATGGGATTTGTGGACTCTGTGACTTCTGTGACTCAGACCACAGAACATCTACTGAATGTTAAAAGTTCAGGTTCTTTGGGTGCAATTGAGCTCAGAAAACCTCAAAAGATTTTTTATGTCACGACCCCTTTAATATTTTTTGTTTAGAGTACGAAAGGAGTGAGGCGCCCCTCACTTCACACGAGTTATTAGCTAGTTCAAGACTAAAGGCTATTTGAAGTGGTCAAATCTTCCATAAAACCCTAATGATAATATTAGGATGTGCATAAAAGCTTCCATCTGTAATCTCTTCACGTGGTTGGCAGACCGACTGTTTCACATGACCTGAGGTGCTCTTTTTTACGCTTCCATTGAGGACAGCATGACGGCAGGCCGGATTGAGGTTACGTGGTGAGGCTTTAGTTTAGAGTGTGGATGCCGAGGGAGACGGATTCAGGAGACAACAAGTCACCTCACATCTGCCCAATTCAATCTGATTGGAAGTGTGTTTGTGTGTGTGTGTGTGTGTGGGGGGGGGGGGGGGGGGGGATGCGTGCGTGGGTGCGTGCATACTTACTAGTGTACTTGCCAAATGTTCCAGCAAAATTACATTTTGAGAAATAGACCTATATATTTGAGTAATAGACATTGTGAGGAGCTTTCTCTGGTGTTGCAAGGAAAACAAGCGCTCGCAAAGCGCGCATGTTTGTGTCCATGCAAGGCTGGCAGACAGATTGTCACAGCATTTGTGTGTGTGTGTGTGTGTGTGTGTGTGTGTGTGTGTGTGTGTGTGTGTGTGTGTGTGTGTGTGTGTGTGTGTGTGTGTGTGTGTGTGTGTGTGTGTGTGTGTGTGTGTGTGTGTGTGTGTGTGTGTGTGTGTGTGTGTGTGTGTGTGTGTGTGTGTGTGTGGCTGGCACACGGCTGCCTTCCCTGCAGACAATGTCAAATACCTGACCACGGGCGCTATGCTCATCCCTGCCAACAGGAGGCAGCGTGACTCATATCACCACATGCAGTAAACATTCTCGGATGAGCACAGAACAGCTTGGATCACAGAACGCACGTTCAATTTACAGAGAATGTGTAAATGTTTGGATAGTTTTACCAATACATACTCGATGAGTCATGATGTAAAAGAGACCATTTTCAACCTCATCTTCATAAAGTTCATATTGTTGCTGTCGGGCAGAAACCTCTAATCCATATTTTAGATAGTACACCCCCCAAAAAGATTAGTACACCCCCCAAAACGACTTTTGTTCTATTGATTACTCACCCCACAGAGACTTGAATTCATGGATTTTCTTTTTTTGTTTTTGTCCCATTCCTGGGCTGTGCAATAAATAAATAAATAAAAAGCCATAGCCTACCTAAATGTTTATGCCAAATACCTACGAATACGACTATTCACACGTCTGTCTGTCTGTCCGTCCGTCCGTCTGTCTGTCTGGTGACCACAAACACAACGTCATCACGTAGGGGTGTAACGATACAGTTAACTGCATCGATGCATCAATTTTAATTTCAACAATCGCAGCATATCGATATGCAAACGGCAACATATTGTTTGACTTTATCTTATTGAATCTCTTTGCATTGCAAATAATCAATTGTATCGATACTAAGTAGTCTACTTGTTTGTGTTGAATTTAGCAATTACATTGTATTTTGTCATACAACAGTGGTCTTAACAATGTGGGTGCCGGGGACATTTTTGTATCGATATGCTGCGATTTTTGTATCGTTACACCCCTAAGTGATGACGTTGTGTTTGTGGTCGTCACTGGTTGACAGACAGATAGACAGACAGACAGACACAGACAGACTCAATCCACAGCGTAGAGAGATCATCACAAAAGCTGTGCATTGTTCTACGCCAGCTGCATTCTTACTATGCCACCATTTTGGGACACGTTGTGCTGCCTGCTTTATCTCTGCGTTTGAATATCTGCTTTATGTCTGTATATTATTATGATATCTGCTTCATGTCTTTATTTGATATCAGTTTTATGTGTTTATCGGTTTTATTTCTCTGTGGGTGAGATGATGAGCACACTCCTCACAGATTCATACCCCCCTTCTCTCTCTCTCTCTCTCTCTCTCTCTCTCTCTCTCTCTCTCTCTCTCTCTCTCTCTCTCTCTCATATCTTTCTCAAGCATGCTAATGGCCCCCTCTCCTCTCCTCTCTTCTTGTTGCCTAGGTAACTATTATGGGACCCCCAAGCCATGGCGTCATTACCAGCAGCCGGCTGCCATCGGGACCTCAGTGACATCATCATCATCATCAGTGTGTGAGCAGCCCCCCGGCCCCCCACTCCCCCCACAGCGCCGCAGCAGCAACAACAACAACCACCACCCCCCCACAGCCCCCCCACAGCGCACCAAGTCCTACAATGACATGCAACACGTTAGAGTAGCGCCCCCCACTGACGACGATGAGGACCAGCAGGCCACAGTGGAAATGAACAACAGTTTTACAGGTGAGAAAGAAAACTAAATATATCATCGTCGCAACCGATGATTTTTGGGGGTCACGGTGAAGTGACAATCTAAGGACTTTTAATACCAAAAGAGAGATAAAATACTCTAGTATCAACACAGTAATCAACAAACTACAATCTAAAAACTGGTCAAACATTGGCCATATTGTCAAATAATAATATAAGAATATTTTGTGAGCTTGTAGATCTGCTATTTTCACAATATTTATCTGTGGAATAGACTCAAACAAAATGTATAATGCCTCAACTCCTACATACAAAATAACAGATCTACAAACCCTTGACACGTCGCAGCAGGCACGCGTTGTGAGCTGGGAGATAAGAGATCACAGTTACATCATGGTGTCTTTGTTATGATGATTATTTTTCTTACCTGAGCCTCCATACACTGCCCCTGCCTGTGAGGAGGGGCACTGTTGTTTTGAGAGATAGATGGGTTCAGTTTGATTTCTTGATTTTTATTTGGATCTCTTTTAGCCTTTCGGCGTGACGGCGTACCGAAATAAATTTAAACATTACAGAATTACATTACAGTTTAACCACTTGAACACCAGCATCCATTTCCTGGTGGGAACATTCACCCCCAAAAATAGCCGATCTACCATCTCACAAGACCAAAAATAATCATATTTGAACTGGGGGCCACATTCACCCTGGAGAAAGATGGATATGTATTACTAAATCTCTCTAGAACACTGTTTCCCAAAGTGGGTGGCGACCCATTTGTGGGTCACAGACCAGTTTTGTTGGAGTCACGACTCGAGTCAAAATCCCTTTCGTTTCCTACATTAAAATAAATCACACCCATGTGAAGTGAGGGGCGCTCTTATCATTATACATCATCTCATGAACAACTGGATTTATGTGATTTGCTCGTTTAGACGTGAATTTTCCCTTCATTGTCAATGACATTTAATGTTTGTGTTGCCACAAATTTACGTCATATTCGAGGCACATATATGACCTAATTTCTCCTTTTATTGTCAATGGCAAATATGAGACGCGTAAAGCTGTATATAGGCCCTCAAAATCAAATCCATTCAATATGTTAAAATCACACCTGTGTGAAGTGAGGGGCGCTAATATATTGAAGTCTAACTCATGTTGATTAGGTGATGTAATGGTGATGTAAAACAAACGGTGCAAACACAAACATTAAACGTCATTAACAATAAAGAGACAATATGACGTAAATGGCACATTATGACGTGCATTTTCTCTTCATTGTCACAAAACAAACATTGAACTAAAGACAAACATTAAACCTGTGTGTAGGAGGCCCTCAAAAATGTATGTGATTGGTTAGCCGATTTGCTCGTCTACGTATGACGTAAATGTTTCCTTCATTGTCAATGGCATTTAAAGTTTGTGTTGCCACAAATTTATGTCATATTTGACGGACATATGACCTAATTTATCTTTTCATTCTCAATGGCAAATATGAGACTTATGGAGACAAAAGCTGTATATAGGAGGGGCTAGCGCACCTCAAAAAGAATATTATTTCAAAAGATTTTCCCCTTCCACACCCCCCACAATAATAATAATAATATAATATAATAATAATTTTTTTCAGCATGCAACTAAGAGTAAAACCATAGCCATCAAGGCCTGTCAAAATACATTTTAGTCAACAAAATCAACTGTAGTAGACGCAAATCTAAATGGAAATTGTATTCAAAAGACAAATAAAAACTAAATCAAAGTTGGCTGTCAAAAATCAACAGTAGTTGACAGACCCTAAAAGCCCTTTCTTGCATATTTCTGTCTGTCTGTTCCTCACTCATTGGCTGCTCAGTGCTCACCAGTGTTTTAGTTCCTGTAATTAGTCGTTTGGCTTATTAAATACTGTTTGTCCGTAGGCACTAAAATAATTAGGTGGCATCTTTTTTTGCGTCTTCAGTGTTTACGCAATGTTTGTGTTTACACAAACACTCAAAACTTTCCATTCATTGTCAATGGCATTTAACATGATCCCGTAAATAAGCTTTAGTCTGACCCCCCCGGCCGAACCCGTAAGTTACGTGATAAGGGTCTTTATATTATTTAATCCATGTTTTGATCGAGTCGATAGCCGAGTGTCATTAGCATCCCGGTGTAAAGTGTGACACTGGACCGTGCCATCTTAAGTTGCCCGCGCATCCACGTACGTACGTTCTATCATGTGCTGCTTTAAATGGCCTTCATCTCCAAATCAGCACAATTAATGTTGTTTCTGGTCAAAACAAGGTTTGTCAACGGCCGACAGGCGGCACTGTGATACTCACGGTCAGGTTTTTTCTGCACCCAGCGAGAGAACAGCAACCGGTCAAGACACTGCACACACCATTATGTCATTGTAACATCCGGTTAAGGATATTTGGCTCTTCAAAATAAGGGTTGAAAGGGGGGGAAAACCTTGGCAATGCGCAATAAATAAATATATTAATCCCGGCGGGGATTGTGATAATGTTTGTGTTAGGAGTCGTACAAAGTGTGTACACACTAAAAGCTGGACATAGGAGGGGCTAGCGCCCCTCAAATATACAGAAGAATATGACTACAACTACATTTTAAACATTTCTGTCAAAATCCAAACACTGGTTGTTAGACAGTTTCTTCTTACGGTGTGAATCTGTGCACTGTGCAGTGTTGCCAACTCTCGTGAGAGAAATAAGCCATCCCATCTCCAAAAACAAGCCAACTCTTGCGAGAGAAATACATCAAATCTCCCCTCGAAAACAAGCCAAAGCAAGTCCAATGATATGGCCACATAAAAAAAATATTTGATGCATTAATCATTATAAATATATATGTCTATAATGATGAATGTTTTAGTCATTTATTATACTTTAGCCAGGGCTTAATAAGACATCAGACCGATTCTGTCACTTAATGTGATTCACACTCCCCCAAACCAATGGGTATTTATAGTATACATCAAAGAAATGTTTGCTTGTTTGATTTTCAAAACAAGCCACCACATTTCCCCCAACCCGCGACTCGTTATGTTTTACCAGCAACTCTGGAAACAAACGAGCCCAAAGTCGTGGTAAATAAGCAGACTTGGCGACCCTGCCCCATGCCAGCCTGGCTTACAGAGGGGCTGAATTAGCATGTTGATCACCCCTGAAAGGCCCACGGAAGTGGACGGGGGGGGAGGGGTCTAACGCCTGTGGGAGGAGACTGATGCTGTAGCGGCGACGGGAGGGGGTCCAGGGGGGTGCTGTAGCACAGTAGCAGAGAGTTTGGACCTGGAGTTTACTAAAGAAATTTGCATTTTCCTGAGCCCCCATTCATTCAGTGAGTCACTCGGAGGAGCGTTGGAATGGGGTGGGTGGGAGGCTCACAAAGACCATGGATGAGGGGGTTATATTTAAGTATGAATGGCATCCACACACAGACAAAGCATGCATTAAATAGGTGCTGCCTGTAAGTGATATTTTTAGGGCGTTCAAATGCACAGTTTATTTATTGTTAAAAAAGGTTATAGATCTATATCTTTTTAAGTAGGTTACAGATTTCATCCAATCAAGAGAGAGAACGCCACAACGCTTGTGTTCCAATTTGGACTTTTTAAGCCCAAACCACACAGTTGCAACACCTTGCAACAAAACAGTTTTTTAAGGTCAACCGCACCTTGCAACTTCCAATGTGGATAATGTTTGCAAGGAGTTGCATGGCAAGTCATTGGTGTTGTTTGGGCTTGAGTATGTAGGCTACTGAATACAGGACTAAAGCCATGAGGAGAGAAATCATATACCGGTAGAATACAATGTATTCTATATGATTTCTCTCCTGATTGGAGGAAATTGTTATCTTGGCCTGATTTTTTTTCCCCTTCTGTTTACTAAAGAGATAAACAAACACTTATAGCCTATACCCTATTACTATCAAAATACTGTATATAGACGTTATTATTTAACACTTATTTTAACACATAAATATCACTTCCAGCCCATTTTCACTAGTCAACCATAGAGCACCAAAGTCTGACATCATGTACACATCCTAACCGGTAGCGTTTTTTCCCCATTCTGAATTCCCATATAGACTTGTTTTTTTTATATTGTGTCAAATAAGAACTGTGATAAGATGTGCGAGACGTAAAATCCACCTCTGTCTCTTCCTCGTTCGTGTGCTCCTTTGTGTTGTCATTGTGGTGGTTGTTGTTACCCAGGATCCTTAGTGCGTAGCCTCTTCCCCTCCCCCTCCTTGTTGTGCGCAGGTAACCCTAGCGACCCGGACGAGCTCCGCGGCGGTGGCGGAATCGCGCGGCCGTACCCGGCGCGCGACAACGCGCCCTCCTACGGCCTGAACAATGCCGCCACCTCCACGGCGGACAGCGGCCAGCAGACCCTCCTCGCTGAGCCGCAGACCCTGGCCTCGCCTGAGGACCCCCTGGGACCGCTGCCCGACAACTGGGAGATGGCCTACACGGAGAACGGAGAGCTCTACTTCATAGAGTATGTACCCCTGAGTGTTTAGAATAGTGTGTGTACTCTGAAACCCCCACTCTGAGAGCTCTACTTCATAGAGCAGTGTTTCCCAACCTTTTTTGTCCCAGGGCACACTTTTCATAGCCTCAAAATCTCGGGGAACACCTAGATATACGGTGTGTGTATATATATATATATATATATATATATATATATACACACACCGTATATATCTACCTAGATATACGGTGTGTATATATATATATATGTATATATATAATATATACTCATTTGAACTCTGCCGAAGGCATTCAAAATACGTGTGCGCTACCTAAATAATGACCAGAAGCAAGTCCTTGAGAACGGGTTTAGACCAGGATCCCTAATTATGGTTATTAACAATACAACTAGCCTATTAATACCTTTTATATTTCATATTGTGAGTTTGTAGAACTGTTGAGTGTTGCCACGTCTAGTCATTATAAACTACTGTACTTGTTTATCTGTACATTTCTTAGAATGTTGGTGGTCCTTGACATGAAAATGTTTGAGAACCACTGCTCTAAAACAACATTGGACAATGATGTTTGACAGTCAGCAATATTGTTGCTTATTCTAGATTTATTTTCGAATTTTCTGTCTTGATCTGGCCTGTTAACATTTTCATAGACCTGGTTGCTTGTTTCCCTCTCAGTCACGAAATGTGGCAACCCTGGTCAAAGCAGTGTTGTGGTTCCGTATGATAATTTAGCTTAGCACACAACAGCTAGGAGCAGGCTGCTGCCGTCATGTTTAACAGTATTTTGCGCAATTTATGTCCCCGAATTTATGGATATGGACTTATGGCTCCATCGCTGCCTCTTTCTTTAGTAGAAATAGAAATTGAACGTGTTGCTGACTGTTTACCGTCCCTCTCACAGACACAGAGTGCACTGTCTCCGCCTCCTCTCTCACGCACGCACGCACGCACGCGCACGTGCATGCATGCACACACACACACACACCGCCTCCTGGCCGCTCAGAGGCTCAGAGGCTCTGTGCAGAGTGAGACCCCGATATTTATTTATCGCGTTAACGCAGCACGTTAACGGCGCCGATGTGCCCCGAGATTTTTAGGCTATGAAAAGTGTTACTTTCGGTCAAATCAGGCGGAACACCTGGACATATCAAACGGCACACTAAAGTGTCGCGGAACACAGGTTGGGAAACACTGTAGGTACCCCTGAGTGTTTAGAATAGTGTGTGTACTCTGAAACCCCCATTCTGAGAGCTCTACTTCATAGAGTATGTACCCCTGAGTGTTTAGAATAGTGTGTGTAGTGTGTACCCTGAAACCCCCACTCTAAGAGCTCTACTTCATAGAGTATGTACTAAATACCTCACTATTAGAATTCTACTTTATATTCAGTAGTGGTTTTCAAACCTTTTCATACCAGGGTCCATTATTTATTCAGCATTTGAGCCACGGACCCAAGATGTAGAATATTTTGTCGTTAGAATACGATTTTGTCCACATTTCCATGCTGTATTGATGTTGGTACCATAGGAGAGATAACAGGCAGACGTTGATCAAAATCCATTTAGTTACCAATTCCACCTGGAGAACTTCATTGTACCCCTATTCAGTATTTTAGCTGTGACCTGAGCGCCCCCTCCTGAGATACTTCCGGGTCCTACTTTTGTGTCCCAATAGAGTTACAGTATACTGTGACGCTCCGTCTGACTAAATCTGAGACGAAAACAACCACGAAAGTCTCATTCCTCGCAAAAACAAAGCTGCGCTGCTCTCCCAAATCTGGCTGTGACAGGCCGTCTGCCCCACATGGAATACTATCGCCATTTTATTTTATTGTGTCAACTAAATCCTCATTAATGCAAACTAGATTAAACATACTCAAGCCTGCACACATTCTAAATATGCCCCCGAAATATTTTACAGAGCAAATGGTATGCCACCTTCAATAATAATAGTCACTTGTACAAAACATTAATAATTCTACTCGAGTTGGAAGCATTAAGACCCATTTTAACCCTCAATGGCTTCCTTTCTGAAAAATAACGTCATTGTAAAAAGATTCACACGTTTAGATATTCTATTTACAATGAGATGCGGACGGGAGCATGGTGCCACTTGGACCCGGACGTAACGTAGCACTACAAAATGACATCAGACTTAAATACTGAATAAGTATTTAGAGTACAGTATGTACCCTAAACTATTTATTAGAGTATGCACCCTTAAATCCCACAAGAGGACTGTACTTCATAGAGTGTGTTCGCTAGCCAATGCATGGCTTTTGAAGATGGCAGCCGTGGTCTATGGGATTGTTATTGTTTGTTTTGTTTGGATGCTTTTGTGTGACGCTGTGTAGGGTGTTAAACTACGGAAAACAACACGTTAAAATACTGCATGCAGATAAGAGGTTTCTTCCCGACAACAACAAGATCTAACTAATCTTTTTCTCCCTGATATCAAACTTATCAGTCAATCTATTCTACATGAAGGAAATGTGTGTATTTAAGTGTGACCAGAAGCGGGGATGAAACACATCCCCACTGCCCATAACAATGAAAGAGCAGAGGGTGGGGGGGATCAAAAGCAGAGGCATGGGTCCCCCTCTCTCCCATCAACCCCCCCCTTCCCCAGGTAATCACCCACACCGCCCATCACAATGGGCTGTGGACCATCCAACAAAAACAATCACACCCTGGGCTCGGAGCGAATTGCAAATGTGCTTGGCTGCATAGGACTGAGGTGTGTCGCTAACACGTGCTAAGTACTGTACTAGTCTACCTTGCTACGCTACTACTACCTTTAGAAAACTCCAAATAGAGCAGATGCAACAGCACTCTTTTATCACACTAAAAAAAACTATTTTGAAAGGAGCATCATTCGCTGCTTGTTCTCTTAATCGACTGAAAATATTGATATGTAGAAAACGTAGGCCTGCTGCTATATGTTTACACAAAGATATAGCACTCAGGAACTTCATCGTATGAATTTCACATGACTATGCGTACCGGCCGGGCCATAAATAAATAATTCATTTTAGGAATGAAACCATCCAAAGTCGCTTAAAATAAACAGCCTGGGTAATATTGGCTCTTTCAGTGGCTTGTTGCATTGTGCCCATAATAACATGCTGGCAATCTCAGGGCCACCCTCTACCATCACTACCTGCACCCAATGTTTCCAGATTGTTTGAGAGAAATAAGCATCCAAGGTCTATGAAAACAAGCCCAAAAGAAGCGACTAGGGCACTAGGCTATTGAAAATAGCAGATCTACATAGCATGTATATCTAAATAGTAGGTCTAAATAGCATGTAGACCTGCTATTTTCAACAAAACAAATATTGAAAAAAAGTGACAAATGTGGAATATTTTTGAAACATTTTAACGGCACAAATCTGGTATGGGGGTCCCTGGCACAACATATTTTAGATGTAGGGGTCCTTGGACAAATACATTTATGTTGGGGTCTTTGACAAGTATTGGAAATGTTTGAGAATCACTGGCTTAAACGACATTAGGAAACAAGCCCAAATAAGCAACTAGCCTACACTTTAGAAACCTACAGTCGCAACAAGCCCAAAAAAAACACAACCAACAACTACCAATATTTACAAGCAGCTTTACAGAAAAACAAGCCCAACGTCACTTATAATAAGCGGACATGGCAACACTGCTACCTGCACCTATTGTCAGGGAAATGTCTCCCGGGATGACTGCCCCTCTTAGCTCCTCCCACCGCCTGTCCCCTGTCATTCGACATGCCACCCCCTGTCAGGGCGGCATGGCAACCCCCTCCCCCCAATGCCCCCCCCCCCCCCCATGCGCTCATCGGTAAACAGATCACACTCAGACATAACCTCTGAGTTCTCACCACCACCTGACTGCCTCCAGCTCTCTCTCTGCTACACACACACATACAGTCATACACGCACACACACACTGGATTATTGCTACTACAGGCCTGCAGAACACACCCACCAGGAGGATATATGGCTGCAGTGTACCGCCGCCTTCAGCACTATTATTTGTATGTCTGTTTTATATATATCGTGTCATCGTCACTTTGCAGTATGAGTGATATTCCTTTGTTAAAGGTAGGGTGAGTGATTTTCTTTGGTTAAAATAAGTGTTTAAAAGCTCTATATTGTGATGGTACTTTTGCTATAGAGTGTTTGTTCAGTAACAGGAGTCTCCATGTCTCTCCAGCTTTTTATTAAACAGAAAATACATTTTCAGGTCGGGATACCAATTTTATCCAATCAGGATAACTCAGTCAGGATACAGATTAAACAAGTGGAATTGTAAGTGATGACACAAAGAAATGAGAAGACAAATTTGGAACTGGAACACTGTAAAAATTAAGCTGATAAATGGCTACTTTCTCCTGATTGGCTGAAAATTTCTCACTTACCTGAAAATGTATATTCTGATTATTAAAGAGCTGGAGAGACAGGGAGACCCCTGTTATTGAGCAATGATAACTATCAGAATATAGTGATTTAACCCTTTCATAAAACACTTTTTGTTTTAACCAAAAAAGATCACTTCCCTACCTTTAAAATAAACGTTTAGATCTATAGCTCTATGCTGTTGCTAGTAATCGCTGAGTGTTTGTTCGGTAACAGGATCGGTCTCTGTCTCTCTCACTTGTTTAGTATACATAAAATGCACTTTCATGTCGGGATACCGGTTTTTATTTTTGAGAGAATTGATGCAGGATAAACAAAGTGTGATTTGAAGTTATGATTCACACAATTAGAACTGGAACACTATAAAATAGAAGCTGATAAATGGGTAGGTCTATTCTGGGTGACATTGGCAACCCACGTGAAAATGTATTTTATGTTTATTAAAGAGCTGGAGAGACAGGGAGAAACCCCTGTTGCTGAACAAACACTATAGCAATCACAATATAGAACTATTTAACACTGGTACCGAACAAACACTAGTCTATAGCAATGATTACTTTCACAATATCTAGCTATTTAACACTGTTACTGAACAAAAACTCTGTAGCAATGAGTACTGTCACAATATAGAGCTTTAGCTTTTTAACAAAAAAATGTTTTAAACCAAAGATTATCACTTGCACTACCTTTTTAATTATGCTGTGGTCTTAACAGTGAGCGATGGAGATAGGCTGCTTTGTAACTAACTGGTGATGTTTGTTGTTGTTGTCAAGCAGATCTCTGCAGTATGATCAAGTAGAGAATTCATTTACGGAAAACACACAAAGTTATGCTATGGAGATTTGGAGAGGTTTCTGCCCAATAGCAACGATATAGTAACGGTTGTGGATTCAGAGTCAGATACCTTTATTAGCCATTGTGTAAAACACATAGGAACTTGCTTTGACATTTGACATGTGTGCATTTCTTATTCCTATTTTCACATATAATTAAAAAACAACAACAACACAGGAGGACGTAGAACAGGGTGCCCACACGTTTTCGACTTGAGAGCTATACTTTAAAAATGACTCAACAAGATCTAACGACCCCCAAAAATGATTGTCCCATTACTGAAAATAGTTTTTTTTAAATTACCTGAGGGGGCTTTGGAATAACGGTGCTGGTGTTACATATAAGACAAACGGACTTTGAATGTGAAATAGTGGGTCGGAAATGGAATTGGTAATTTTCTTATTTTGGATAACTTGTAATGCTACTGGCGTAACACTCTTGAAAACAAAGTTTTGCATTGTGGGTTTGCAGTTGTACTAGAGCTGACAGGCCCTTTTTGGATCAATTAATCATGTCGCCTTAATTCAAGTGGCAGATGCCAAAAATATTCAAATTGTATTTTTTTAGGGGCATGTCATGTGGATTATGTGTGAACTGTTGCGACAAAAGAACGTTAGCTAATGGAATACAACCACCCTAAGGACTACTATCTGTAACAAGTAGACCGCTGGACTTTGCACATGTAAACAAAGCTTCTACCTTTAAACGCATCTTAAATCAGAGTTTTTATTTTGTATACCATTTATTGAAATAGTCGTGAGAAAAAAATGCTGCTATTTGTCCCTAAAGCTTTGTTTACAAAATGCCTGTACCCCCTCCAACTGTATATACTTTCCCCATGTTCAACAGTTTTTATTATATTTTGACCCTTGCTTTGGTAGTGTAGACATTATGTTTTCTCATGCCATTTTAATTGAATTGTGAAGTAGTGATCTACTGGTAGATTGCAATCTACCTTTTGGGGAAATCCCTGACACAGCAGGTTTCCACCTGTTATGCATGCATGAGCCCCTGCTGAGCTGTGTTGTGTTCTGGTGGTGATGATGATGATGGCCCATCTTCAACTGTGCTCTTCTTTCTTGTGTTCCCCTCCTCAGTCACAACACAAAGACCACCTCATGGCTGGACCCTCGCTGTGGAGGAGACCAGACCCCCAAACCTCTGGAGGAGTGTGACGACGATGGTAAGTTGCTCTAATAACACGCTGCTGGTTCACAAAACGGTGTGTCCCATTAAGACGTATTGAAAATAGTCAATCTACAAGCCCACAATGCGGCACGAAGCGACACATTGTGAGTTCCAGCCTATGTAAAGGAATGCTGCCCAGGCTAGGGACCCCCCCCCCCCCATTAGGTCAAGATTTCTCAAAATGTTCTAAAAATAGCAGATCGCCTACTTTTTTCCTTTAAAAAATAATAGACTAAATAGGGGACCACAACCGGTGCCCCAGTCAGTGGGAGAATACTAGAAAGAATGTAGAAGTGGAAGCCTGCATGTTGTTGTGCTGTGGTGTTTGAACCAGTAGAGGGTGCACTTGAGCTCTCATTCCTCTGTTGTGATTTGGCATGTACAATTTACAATTTAGGAGACATTTAGCATAGGCTCTTAATCCAGGGCGATTTACAGTAAGCCAGAACAACACATAATACATCAAACACAGACATCCGTCTAACAGTAGAATATTTGTACAATGAAACTCTAGGTATACACGACTACATGATAGGGCGCCATTGTGATGTATTAGTACATAGCACTTAGTTACAGTACTAGCATTTATGTTGTACATGTATATGCTCCAAATAGTTAAACCTGGAGTTTGTCTCAAGAAACAAAGGGGGAACTCAAATGGACATAAGTATTCATGTCTTAGTCTTTTCCTCGGTCAGTAACAAACAACGTAGGTTTTCTTTCAGGTTCATGTGTTCTATAGAACAGAAAATAGTTCCTTAAAATCCCAAATGAAACGGAAGGAGGCTACAAACCTAAAAACACAAATTGACAGCAGCAACAATCACAACATAGGTTATGAAACGGCACCATCAAGTGGTCAGAACAGGAATATAGAGAACATTATAATTATGCAAGTCAATGGGTCCCAATCTTTTCAGGCCTCGACCCAGACCAGCTGATCATAGGGACCCCCCCCCCTGACTGATCTACTACTACTGAGCTATTGTATATCTGTGCTGGCAGGCAAATACCATGTTTTTATGTCTCCCCCCATCAATTAATGCCATACTTTGTCATGTAAAGAGTGCCGTGTAAAATACTGAAAATAGCCGATCTACAAGCTCTACACGCCTATAGATCTTTTCTTTTTTTAAGTGCAAGTGGTTATGTCTGCTTGTAGAGTTTATAGATATTGAACCCAGTGGTAGTTGTGTATAATATTATGACTTGTTGAAACTAAGGGATGTGTGTTTCTCTCCTCTTCCCTGGACTGTCACCATCGTTCTTCTTCCACTTATCTCCTGCCCCATCCATCCATCCATCCATCCGTCCATCCATACACCCATACATCCACTCCACTCCGTTCTCTCCTCTGTGACATGTATTCCATGTTGCTCTCTTTGACCTTGGAGAAGAAGGGGTCCATACAGAAGACCAAGACAGTGACATAGGTAGGTGGATTTTATAATGCTTAAGTTATACAGCCATTCCTCTGCCTACAGATATGCTGCATTCACACGGGCAGTTTACCATACCATGCCCCGAAGGGTGTACCCACTACCCATGGCATATGTTTCGGTCCGTACGATCCCTATTTTGGAGAGTTGCTGTTTTGACGAATATCTTTGTCAAAAAGTGCATTGCCAGCATGCCATTCAAGGCGAACGTTTTGCATTGTGGCCTTGTAGACCAGCAATTTAGTGGTCTAAGGAATCTCTAAAACGGGATCACATCAGACCCAAGTAGCTGGCATTCTTTTGGATTGTACTGCCGTCCCTTGGCGCGTATGTGAGCTGCACACAAACGATTCCTGATGCGAAACGCAATCGGGAAGTCGATTACAGGACTTTGGACGTCTGTCTTCCGAGGTGCTATTGTTTGTGTCAGATCAGGAGCAGACAGTATGAGTGATTATTGATTAATGTAATGTAGCCTGTGTGCTACACACTGTGGAAGCAGGACTCTGTCTGTGAGGGAAACCAGAGCCCATGTTAATGTGAATGTCAGCTTAATAGCTCTTAACTGTATGCCTGTTATCTCTCTCTCTCTGTGCGCGTGCGTGTGTGCATATAGTATTATTATTACTTGTGAGGGTCACATGTCCCCACACAAGTGCGGTAGCATTTGGGACGTGTGGAGCGTTGTCCAGGGAGTTTTAGGGAAAGGAGAATAGTCTATAGGATGTGTGGAGCGTTGTCCAGGGTGTTTTAGGGAAGGGAGAGGGGTGCATACAAGTTTAGGAGCCCCATGGGAGGTTAGGGTTAGGGTGAGGGTTTGAGATAGGTTGTAGTTGTAGGACTAATGACTGGTCTAACCAATGACTTGTCTAAACCATGTACTGTCTAAACAAAGTACTGCACCCAAGGGAGAAGAGTCTAGGACGTGTGAAGCGTTGTCCAGGGTGTTTTAGGGAAGGGAAAAGAGTCTGGGATGTTTCAGGGAAGGGAGAGGAGTATGGGACATGTGAAGCATTGTCCAGGCTGTCTTTTTTTAATGCTGACAGCATTCTTGTGTTTGCTGATCTGAGTGAGCGGCCTTTAAAGCATGGTGTTCCATGCCCTTTGTTGCCCTGTAGGCAGACAGCAGTGTTTTTGTACTGGGTGCGGGCAGCAAACGCATTTCTTACCATTTCTCCACTGATGATGATGATGATGATGGGAGAATACAGTATATGTTCCATCATTGGGCTGTCATGGCATGTTATGTTTGTCTAACGTGTTCTGTGCTCTTTCAGAATTACCTCCAGGGTGGGAGAGGATAGACGACCCAGTGTACGGGGTCTATTATGTGGAGTAAGTGGAACACAATCTCCCAACACCTCACCGCACGCACGCACATTTATTATATACTATTACACACATACTTTAACCAGGGCTTGTAGAGACACCAGACCGATTCTGTCACTCAATGTGATTCACACTCCCCCAAACCAATGGGTCCCCTCTCTCTCTCTCTCTCTCTCTCTCTCTCTCTCTCTCTCTCTTCTCTCTTCTCTCTTCTCTCTTCTCTCTCTCTCTCTCTCTCTCTCTCTCTCTCTCTCTCTCTCTCTCTCGGTATCAGTCACATCAACAGGAAGACCCAGTACGAGAACCCGGTGGTGGAGGCCAGACGAGGCAGGAAGCTGCCTCTGGACGCTGGGCAGCAGCAGCCGCAGTACCAGCAGCCTCCTGAAGGTGAGCAGCGCTATATTCGAGGTTCGTTTCCTGCTCAACTTCATTCCTTTTTTACTTTACATTCTTCACGTTTGAGTTATAGAAGCGCTAAGTTTGCTCCTCCTCACTGCTGTGGTCGTCTTCCTCCTCGACTCCTCGCCGACTGTAGATCCATGTCGGCCAGAAACCTCTTATACATTTTTCAACATGGAACGATTGGCGATTATGCAAAGATAATTGCGATTGTCTAAAATTGTTTTTAAGCGATTATGTAATAATTGTGACAGTGTCGCGAAAGCGTCAAAAGTAGCAGATCTGCAAGTGTTTTGAGCTTGTCAATCTGCTACTTGTGATGCATGTTTGTGAATTTGAATCCTGAGAAGTATCAGTTTTGCACATATGAGGTTTCCACCCGACAGAGACGATATATGGATGTCGTGTGACATGAAGCTATAGATATCATCTTTGCATCGGAATATCGTTATGAGTAGTATTTTCAGACCCTGGTTTTGATAACTTAAACTGTATTTTCTACTTTCAAACTAAAAACATGTTGAAAATGGTGAAAATGGCAGACCCAACAAGCTCACAACCTATGGCTTTGCGGTGCCATCGTCCCTATATTGATATTGAGACATTGGGTAAAATAATAATATGGTGATATTTGATTGTGTCCGTATGGCCCCAGCTCTATGCCCTAATCGCCCAATTCTTCCATTATTTGGGTTTGGGTCCAGTCTGGGAATCTTGTGTCACAGCAGTAGGGCAGAAACACCTCGTGGTTTCTCCCATGTGACCTTTGATTGAGCTCCTGACCAGAGGTCAAGGAGATGGAGACGACCGCAGCTGAGGGCTCTAAGTAGCCGTGTCCACAGATAAGCTTTATAGGAGCTGCCATGTGCCTTTATATCTATGTTAACGATGCACTGGAGCGCTCCTCTTCCCAAGCGCTTAACAGTGTTGACTAAATAAAAACTAAGCTACTATTACTAATGCTAAGACTAAATATATTGACGGATTCCGGCAACAAATATAAACCAGACTAATGTTAATCTACAAGCTCACAACAAATCGTAAATAAAGCTTGTTTAGATTAGAATCGGAATCTGGGATTAGAAACTAGGTTTATCTCCTAGACACGGAGACGCTGATAGACAGTAGTATATTGGCACGATCTCTAACTGAAAACATAAAAAAGCGGGGATCCACGTCCATGACAGTCGGTGTGTTAATCGTTACCAAAACCATTATGCTTAGCGCTTTTTCAGCCGTTTTTGCTGCTAATAACGCAGGCGACCGGACAACGGTTGATGATTGTTCGAACGTGTGTCAATAAAGGCTTGGGTGTTGAACGCTCTCCAGACATGATGATATCCAAAGCGCTCATCCTGTCATATGAAACGCTTTCTGTGGACATGTGCTGCTAATTCACTGTGTATCTTCTTCTTTGTTTAATCATACATACTTGGTATTGTATTATTTGATTAATCATACATACTTGGTATTGTATTATTTGATTAATCATACATACTTGGTATTGTATTATTTGATTAATCATACATACTTGGTGTTATTGGTATCATTTGACTCTTTGCTTTAGTGTGTGACTTGTGTTTTCATTCACATCTCTGATATCCTGTCTGCTCGGTTCAAATAGCAGTGAAATGTTCCTGCGTTTTGTTGTTCAAGATTCAACACACAATTTAGAATTTGAAGAGTTGCCACAGACTTTTAAATTATTCATATGTGAATATTGAGATTTGTATTCATGCTATACTGAATGTCATCGTGATATTTTTGCTCGTTATTTTCCTGGTGATTATTCTGCAATTGTTTTTCAGCTCCTTTTGACTCATTAGTGACTGATCAATCAGTTAATTGGTTAATTA
Source organism: Protomyctophum parallelum (assembly GCF_964188405.1). Taxonomy (NCBI): domain Eukaryota; kingdom Metazoa; phylum Chordata; class Actinopteri; order Myctophiformes; family Myctophidae; genus Protomyctophum; species Protomyctophum parallelum. The sequence goes on along the minus strand of NC_139705.1, from coordinate 17,019,252 downwards.
GTCCAATTAGCGGTTGCAGCCCTACAGTATATTGACTCTAAAGATGTACAAGCACAGCATAACCATTATGTCTGTATGTCTGTGTGTCGTGTGTCCTCAATTGAACATTATCTGTAGGTAAGGTATTCACTCAAGCAAATGTCCTATCGATTATACACATCCCGTGAAGCCTTGCTTGATTGTGTTATTCATTTTTTTGTCGCATTCCTGAGCCAGTAATTTGATGACCGGCGTAGTCTCTGGTAGCCCGACCAACCAGAGGCATTAGCATCATTCCACCGGTCTCTGATAGCCCGACCAACCAGAGGCATTAGCATCTTTCCACCGGTCAGCAAATTATTGGCTTAAGAAGCAATGCGACAAAAGCTAAAACGTCTCCATGAATTCAAGGCGTCATGGGGTGTGTAGTTGATAGACGATGTGTCATTCATTGGGGGAACTGCTCCTTTAACTCAGCCCTGTTCTACTTAGTTGACTGGGGTCCCCCAGGGTTTTATGCTAGTTCCACTCCTTTTTCTCCCCCCCTTTTTTCACCCATCAACAAGCTTGTATCTGAGTTGGGAGGGATTGCGACGCACTATCGTCGCTGAATGCCCCCCGCACACACACACACACACACACACACACACACACACACACACACACACACACACACACACACACACACACACACACACACACACACACACACACACCAGGAGAGAGACACAAGGGTTCAGGTGGTTCACTTTATAGTTCTGCTATAATATGTGTTTGTTTTATATACTTGTAGGTCTGTGTGTGGTGTACTGTGTAGTAGAGTTTAAAAATGAATGATATTTAAATGTTAGTATGTCAGCATGTCTAGAATGAGTGTTTAAATGTTTAAATGAATGATTCCCTGGCGTTGTCTCCCCCCCCCCCCCCCACACACACACACACACACACAGAGTGGATTGAAGAGCACGCGTCAGCGGGAGCACCCCTGTCTAACTACGCCCCCAACCACCTGGAGACGTACCGGGACCCCCATAACCTGCCCCCCCTGCCCCCGGGACCTGGGGGGCCGCCCAAACGTAAGGCTTCATCATTATTACCATAATAACATTAACTTGTCATGTGAAGGTCCCCCAAATTGAGAATTCTGTTTTTTGGCCGTGGGAACCCAATCATTTTTAAAATATTTTTCAGATAAAAAAAAGCAGATCTACAAGCTTGCAGTGTTAAAATGACTGAGGCTGTATTATAGAACCATGTAACAACACCAACGTGTCCACATGTTTCCCATACATGTATTATAGAACCATGTAACAACACCAACGTGTCTACATGTCTCCCATGCATGTATTATAGAACCATGAAGCAACACCAACATGTCCACATGTTTCCCATACATGTATTATAGAACCATGTAACAACACCAACGTGTCTACATGTCTCCCATGCATGTATTATAGAACCATGAAGCAACACCAACGTGTCTACATGTCTCCCATACATGTATTATAGAACCATGTAACAACACCAACGTGTCTACATGTCTCCCATGCATGTATTATAGAACCATGTAACAACACCAACGTGTCTACATGTCTCCCATGCATGTATTATAGAACCATGTAACAACACCAACGTGTCTACATGTCTCCCATGCATGTATTATAGAACCATGTAGCAACACCAACATGTCCACATGTTTCCCATGCAGGAGGGAAGCCGTTCTTCACGAGGAACCCGGCGGAGCTGACGGGGACCTTCATCAACACCAAGCTGAAGAAGAGCCGCCGGGGGTTCGGCTTCACCGTGGTGGGCGGGGACGAACCCGACGAGTTCCTCCAGATCAAGAGCCTGGTGCTGGACGGGCCCGCCGCCCTGGACGGCAAGATGGAGACGGGTACGTGCTCTAAAAAACCTTCACGTCGGGTTGTTGTTGTCGGGGGCAGAAACCGCTCATCTCCATATTTTAACCCATTTAGACCTGAGGACGATTCTACAAATGCCTTCTTAATCCTGACGGTTTTCTGAAAAACCCATGTTTCTCGAACATTTTCATATCAAGGACGCCCAAAGATATATGTAATTGGCCGTCGACCCCATCTGAAAATAGGTTATTGGTGCTAACAGTAATACAGTATAGTATGTGTACTGTATTTCCAGGAGATGTGATCGTCTCAGTTGGTGCTAACAGTATAGTATATGTACTGTATTTCCAGGAGATGTGATCGTCTCGGTCAATGACACCATCGTTCTGGGCTACACCCACGCCCAGGTGGTGAAGATCTTCCAGTCCATCCCCATCGGATCCAATGTGGACCTGGCGCTGTGCAGGGGCTACCCGCTGCCCTTTGACCCCGACGACCCCAACACCAGCCTGGTGACCTCCGTGGCCATCCTGGACAACAAGGAGCCCATCATCGTCAACGGAGGAGGCCAGGAGGCCTACGAGTCCCCGTCCAGGTGGGGCCGAGATTTGAGAGAGAAAGTTGTATAGTCTGATGGCTGTTGGTATGTTTGTTTTGACTAAGAGTACTAAACTAATACTCTCTGTCTCTCTCCCTCTCTCTGTCAGCCACGGCAGCCAGGGTGGGATCAACGGGCTCCGTGGCGATCCCGGCCCCCACAGCCCGTCGGGCGACGCCTCCTCCATCGGTTCCCATGGTTACTCCAGCGCCGATGTGGCCACGCTGGCCAGCTCCATCGCCACACAGCCCGAGCTCATCACTGTGCACATGGAGAAGGGAGACAAAGGTACACTCGCACATGCACACACACACACGCACGCACACATGCACGCATGGCCCATGGCTTTGGCCTATGCGGCCAGATTGATTCATAATGTAATATCATTGTTCTCCAGGCTTCGGCTTCACCATCGCCGACAGCCTGACGGGCGGAGGCCAGCGGGTCAAGCAGATCGTGGACTACCCTCGCTGCCGCGGCCTGAAGGAGTCGGACATCCTGGTGGAGGTGAACAAGAGGAACGTCCAGAACATGTCCCACAACCAGGTGGTGGACCTGCTCAGCAAGTGTCCCCGAGGCAGCGAGGTCACCATGCTCGTACAGAGAGGTAGGGGGGACCCATTATGTTATGTAAAGCACTCTCTCTAGGTCGTCCTCAGACCAGCCCTCCATCGTCGCTCCCAGTCATCCCGGTTCTCCGTACATGTGGCCAGCTCGTTGATGCGTTGCGCTCTTGCGTCTTTATGGCGTACATCCACATATGTGAATGCGGGACGTCCTCGTGACCGTTGCCCGTGTGTTGGTTCCCACAGCACTGGTTTGCTGGCTATAGCAGCTCTTGGGTGTCTTTGGCAGTGTCCTGCTATAGTCTCATTCTCCTGGCTGCTATTTTCTGGCTGACCCTTGGCATTCCATCATTCAGATTCCTTGTTGGTAACATGTGTACTCTTGCTTATGTTAAGTACTGCACACAGCATTCTGATGTAGCAGTAGAGACTTCTGCAGATATTATGTCTCTGTCTATTTTATGTCTATTTTATGCCCATATATGCGAACATGCGTGTCGTGTGGGGCGAACGGTTCTCGAGTTATGTGGATTACAGACGTACGTACACACACAGTCACACACAGATACTTGGTGCATTTATAGTTAGATAGATAGAAGTATGAAAAATAAGTCTGAATAAATTATGCTCAGGCGGGGCGGATCTATACTGTTGGGTGACGGCAATTTTGAACTACTTTGTTACAAGTAAAAGTACGGAATTGAAAAAGGTCTTGAGTAAAAGTGCAAAAGTATCGGCATCAAAATGTACTTAAAGTACTAAAAGTAAAAGTATTCATATTGCAGAATGTCCCATTTCACAAGTTCAAAATGTGTAGAAAATCAATTGAGAATAGCCGATCTACATGCTTGTAGATCGGCTATTTTCAAATGGCCGAAATGTATAGTGTTGAAGTGGTTAATGTATGTTTTCTAAGCAAATTTATAATCGCCAAAGTAACTAGTAACTAAAGTTTTCAAATAATTGTAGTGAAGGAAAAGTACAAATTTTGGCTCCGAGATGTAGTGGAGTAGAAGTAAAAGTACTGGAAATTGGAAATGCTCAAGTAAAGTACTTTCCACCACTGGGTGACGGGTCGGTCTACTACGGGGGGCGGGGCAGGCACAGGTTGTCAAAGTGTGACCTGTGCTGGAGCAGTGGTTCTCATCCTTATTCACCCTATAGGACCCCCGCGTTGACGTCGTCTCTGTTGAGGGTGGAAACCTCACCTGGACAAAACTGTTACCTTTCACTATTCAAATTCTAAAGTAGCAGAACCACAAGCTCAAAACGTGATGCTTCCCGCCGTGTTTTCGAGCTTGTAGATCTGCTAATTTTGATGTTTGTTAATTGTGTGACGCCGTAGTGTGATCAAATAAGGTGTTAATTTACGGGGGAAAAAATGCACAAAGTTAAAATATGGAGATAAGAGGTTTTCTGATTTGAGGTTTTTTCTGATATATATGATATGTATACGATGTAGACAGACACAGAGAGAGAGAGATGATGGGAGGGTAGGAGGTAAACATGGAATCAAAGATTTATATCTATTATGAATATGGATGCCATCGCTGAGTCGCTCTTCCGAGATTTATTATGCCTGATTTTATATTATTTGTCATACGACGACGATGGTGTGAAAATGATACATTTCCAGAAAATACCTTCACGAGACCTCCCACCCGCTCTCGCAGATTTTAAATGTGCCTTTTTTTCCTGACACGCCAAGTTACGCCGTTGTATGAATTGATCAGTGCATCACGATCAGTTGTGTAAAGTAACAAAGTACATTTACTCGAGTACTAAGTATTATTTCTTTCTTCACTGTATTTATTTTGTATGTATTTCCAATTTCCAGTACTTTACTCCACTACAAATATTTGAAAACTTTAGTTACTTTGTAGATTATTGTCACACAACACAGGCTACATTAACCACTTCAGCCCTATATTTCGTCCATTTGAAAATCGCCGACATTTGAGTACTTTTTCCTGCACTGGATGCTAGGCTAAGAAGGATGAAGGTGTCGCTGTGAAAAGACCCTGGAGAGAGATGAAATGTTGGCTGCCATTTGTTCCACAAGTTGAATCACAACCTAACTTTTCCTGCCTGGCATGTTTTAACTATTTCTGACATTGAATGCACAATTAGTTTTCTCTCTAAGTTCAAGTTTACACATTTCCATTCCCATTTAATTGTACATGCATTTGATTTGTTTATTATTTTTTGTTATTTCGTTCCACTTTTGTTTTGGCAATGTAAATGCACGTTTTCTCATACCAATAAAGCCCTGATTGATTGAGAGAGAGAGGCAGGCAGGCAGGCAGGCAGGCAGGCAGGCAGGCAGGCAAGCAGACAGACAGACAGACAGACAGAGGGGAGGCTATTGGAGCAGGGAGATGTGATTGCAGTTAATTAGAATGTGTGTGAGGGCGGAGTTTGTATGCTAATGCATGTCACACCTCATCTTAACTCTGTCTGCATCGACACCTTGTATATCTGCTATTTTCAGCATGCAGCATTGTAGATCTGCTATTCTCAGCATGCAGCATTGTAGATCTGCTATTCTCAGCATGCAGCATTGTAGATCTGCTATTTTCAGCGTGCAAAATCAGCCGTTACGACACCATCAAGGCCCGGCAAACTATATTTGTCGACGACATCAACAACTGTAGATGTATTTAGTCAACTAACACTAAAACACCTTTCAGATGACAAAAATATGACTAAACCTAAATGGCATTTTATTCTAATGACTTTGACTAAAACTAAAAACATTTTCTATCAAAATCAACACATGGGTAACTATTAACTGCATCATAAACCATAAACCAATGCATGGGTTAGAATCCCGTGACCGTACATGACACATCTGACCCGGAATGACGCCCATCATCCATATCTATTCTGGTGTGACATTGTGGAGGCCTTCGTTATTGTTGTTGCTGTTGCATTTGGGGACAAATCGCCAACTAACTGTGTACGCCACCTGGTCCGTGTGTGTGTGTGTGTGTGTGTGTGCGTGTGTGTGTGTGTGTGGGTGTGCGTGTGCAGCTTCACCATCAGTTATGTCCTGTAATGAGTTGACCTTGCGTTTCGGCTGCTAGAATAGCACTGCTCTATTGTGTTAAAGGTCAGCGTCATTAGTTGTGTATGTGTATGTGCGTGCGTGTGCGCGTGTGTGTGTTGGAGGGCGATATGCTTAGAAAGGCAGTTAGCACTGATGCTGGGACATTCAGAGAGAGAGAGAGACGGAAAGAGAGACAATGCGCCACAATGCGATGCATCATGTGTGAGTACTCATTGAGCAGAATGTGCCATTTCAAGTTTTCAAATGTGTAAGAGTATTTTGAACATGGCAGATCTACAAGTTCATGGGTCGCTTCCTTCAGTCTCTGCTTTTTACCATGTAGTAGGATCCTTCCTTCCTTCTTTCTCTCCATCTCTGTGAGAAAAGGAGGCCAAGCGAGACGACACCTCCATCTTGTCTTAAGTTCCATCCATCCTTTGTTGCCATGACAATACTCCACATCCCTTCTGTATAGGTTCTGTCCCTGGAGAGAGAGAGAGGGGGGGGGGGTAGAGATAGAGAGAGAGAGGGGGGGTGGGAGATAGAGAGAGAGAGGGGAAGAGAGACGGATGGAGATGGAGAGGGGGATATAGAGAGAGAGTGGAAAAAAAGTGAATAAGAGAAAATGGACTAAAATATAAGGTCAATGAAAGCAGGAAACAGTAGTTCAGTCAGACAACTCTTGAACGTGAATTTAGAATATATTTTTATTGAGCATAAATATATGAAGCTTGTGTGCGTCTACTGTGAATACAGGTCCATGTACTTGAGTATCTCTACTTACTTCTTCCACCACTGCAAGGAGCGCTTGCACACACACACACACACACACACACACACACACACACACACACACACACACACACACACACACACACACACACACACACACACACACACACACACTACATACATGAATGTATGTATTAACAAGCTAAGCATGTGCCGATTGCTGCTAGTGTTTAATACGTTTGAATAATGTATGTAGTGTGTGTGCGCGTGCGCGTGCGTGCTCTGATCCATGATGACTGGCAGTGTGGGGGAGGGGCAGATATGCATCTGACATGGCCTTGAAAAAGCCATCTGTCATAACCATCACAGCGCAGTGTGTGTGTACTGGGGGTGAGAAAGATGAGTGAATTCTCTCTCTCTCTCTCTCTCTCTCTCTCTCTCTCTCTCTCTCTCTCTGGGATGACATCACCACCTCTGAAGGAGATCTTCACTCAGTAGAAGCAGAGACCTCTTATCTCCATATTCTAATCTTATGTCTTTTCATATTCAAATGAATGCCTTACTTCTTAGTTAAAAGACAAGTGTCAGATCTACAAGCTCGAAATGCGACACGAAGCAATGTGTTTTTATGGACTTTCACAAGTAACGGAGTAGTTCTACATTGCAGTATTGATACTTTTACGAACAATTTCGTCCAATTTCGTCCAATTTCCCCACCACTGATAAAAGGTTCACCCAGCCCTAGAATAATGTCTCTCCTTGCTCATTGTGCTGACTAAGGTCCGTTCAGTATTCATAAAAGCGTTGTACTTTTTAATCCCACCCCCCCCCATGCACCTTTTGTGATCCGTCCAGGGCCCTTTAACCCAATAAAACCGCCAAAGCTTCCATGCCGTTTTAGATGTTTTTCAGAAGAAAAAATATATATATAACTCTTATGCTGCGTTCACATGGGCAGACGCAACGACACAAAGATGCAAAGCTACACAGTGTATTTGTAGCTGTTGTAGCTTTTGCAGCAGCTACAAGCCTCGGATTTGCTTCGTAGCTTTACGGCGCTGGCTTCCATTGACAATGAATGGTAGACTGCGTCGTTGCATCTGCCCGTGTGAACGCAACATTATGATTTAGGACATTGGTTTAGAACGGCAAATAGCAGATATACAAGCTCGCAAGCGCGTCTCTTCGTGCCACGCTGCGAGCTTGCACATCTGCTATTTCTTATGTTTTTTTTTTTCTTACGTTTCAGCTGCACCACACACATAACAACAACATAGATTGAACTGTTGCCCCTGAGGTCTTAATGGGTTAAACGGAGTGACGGTTGGAGAAGCAGATTAATTGTGGCGTTTCGGTGGCGTCGAGCAGCAGGGCCTCGTTATCGTTCGTTCGGCCGACTCTTCAGCATAGAGAGAGAGAGAGAGTGTTAAGACTTAATGCATAATTTAGATGCCGTGTGATGACTGCGTGCACACACACGCGTGCCGACACAGAAAGCTACGCTCACAGTTTTTGTGCTGCTATAATGTATGTATATCGTTGTGTCGGCCGGGGCCAGAAACCTCTTATCTTCGCCTTTTTAACTTTTTGTGTATTTTTCGTGTTAACGCCACGCTCGATCGCTCTATGGCGTCACGCTGAAGCATCAAAGGTAGCATATATAGATATATATGTAGCTATGCAGCCTTTGATGCTTTTGAATTCAATTCCTGAAAATAACAGTTTTGGACATATGAGGTTATCGACGGTGTATAGGGTAAACATGCATTTATGTATGTGTGCGTGTGCATGTGTCTGTCTAATAATACTGAGCTGTGTTGCCTTTGCCTTAAAGGAACGCTTTACCCGTTTCCAACCTAATGCTTATTATAAGACAATACCATTTCTGTGTCCACTCAACTCTGTGTCTCAGAGGAGGGCTGTGGACAGTTCAGAAACCTGTCTACTCACTCTGTGTCTCAGAGGAGGGCTGTGGACAGTTCAGAAACCTGTCTACCCACTCTGTCTCAGAGGAGGCCTGTGGACAGTTCAGAAACATGTCTACTCACTCTGTGTCTCAGAGGAGGCCTGTGGACAGTTCAGAAACCTGTCTACTCACTCTGTGTCTCAGAGGAGGGCTGTGGACAGTTCAGAAACCTGTCTACCCACTCTGTCTCAGAGGAGGGCTGTGGACAGTTCAGAAACCTGTCTACCCACTCTGTCTCAGAGGAGGCCTGTGGACAGTTCAGAAACCTGTCTACTCACTCTGTGTCTCAGAGGAGGGCTGTGGACAGTTCAGAAACCTGTCTACCCACTCTGTCTCAGAGGAGGCCTGTGGACAGTTCAGAAACATGTCTACTCACTCTGTGTCTCAGAGGAGGGCTGTGGACAGTTCAGAAACATGTCTACTCACTCTGTGTCTCAAAAGAGGGCTGTGGACAGTTCAGAAACCTGTCTACCCACTCTGTCTCAGATGAGGGCTGTGGACAGTTCAGAAACCTGTCTACTCACTCTGTCTCAGAGGAGGGCTGTGGACAGTTCAGAAACCTGTCTACCCACTCTGTCTCAGAGGAGGGCTGTGGACAGTTCAGAAACCTGTCTACCCACTCTGTCTCAGAGGAGGGCTGTGGACAGTTCAGAAACCTGTCTACCCACTCTGTCTCAGAGGAGGGCTGTGGACAGTTCAGAAACCTGTCTACCCACTCTGTCTCAGAGGAGGGCTGTGGACAGTTCAGAAACCTGTCTACTCACTCTGTGTCTCAGAGGGCGGCTGTGGACAGTTCAGAAACCTGTCTACCCACTATGTCTCAGAGGAGGGCTGTGGACAGTTCAGAAACCTGTCTACCCACTCTGTCTCAGAGGAGGGCTGTGGACAGTTCAGAAACCTGTCTACCCACTCTGTCTCAGAGGAGGGCTGTGGACAGTTCAGAAACCTGTCTACTCACTCTGTGTCTCAGAGGAGGCCTGTAGACAGTTCAGAAACCTGTCTACTCACTCTCTGTCTCAGAGGAGGCATGTAGACAGTTCAGAATCCTAGAAACCAGTCTACCAGTGACATTGTAAGAGTATTTCTACATTGTGGTAATGATACTTTTGTACAAAATGTGAGTAGTACTTCCGCCATTGCACGCACACAGTCTTTGTGGACAATCCCACAAAATAGAGCGGGTGGGAGCTGGAAAACAGAGAGGATAAATTATGAATTGTGCACAGAGAGAGAGAGAGAGAGAGGTGGGGGGGAGAGAGGGAGGGGGGGGCTTTGCAGCAACACAAAGTTTTAACTTTTAATGATTTCTCAGCGATGGTGCAGTGTGTGAATATGAAGAAAGACTCTGAGCTGGAGATGCTCTCTGCTCCTCGTCTTAAAGGAGAAAGCAGGATTAATGTATAATAATCCCAACCCTCATAGCATACTTGCTCATCAAAAAGAAGAGCCAACAAGGCTTTGTTTTTATTTGCACAAACAAAACTCACCAAGTGTAGATTTCTTTCTCAACCGTTGGCGGGTCCTTTTTATACGTTGAGGAGTCCCGTCACTGTTGTCCTATAGAATGTTATACGTAACACATTCTAAATGGCCTTAATGGACCCTTGACACTGAGTGTCAAAATGCGTATTGCTCTATTTTCTGATAGTAATCGTTTCTGTAGAGTGTTTGTTCAGTAACAGGAGTCTCTCCGGCTTTTTATCAAACAGAAAATGTATTTTCAGGTCGGGATACCAATTATATCCAATCAGGAGACAGAACTCGCACAGATTGAATTTCTTATCAATCTTTAACTCTTGATTAATTTTATACAAGAGTAAATTTATTGTAAACATCTGCATTACTTAATTCACAAGAAGTCTACACAAATGGATAATGTAGAAGAATTGATGTTTTGATAAATGTTTGCCTGTTATCTCTCCTAATGGTACCAACATCAATAGAGCGTGGAATGCTGGACAAAATCTTATCCAACGATAACAAAATATTTTAGGTTTTGGTTCAGAGAGGCAAAATCTCATCAAATGGTGGACCGTGGCTCAAATGCAGAATAAATCATGGACCCTGATATGGAAACGGTTGAAAACCACTGGCTTATACTAGAGCAGTGGTTCCCCAAGTGGGGTTCGGGGGTCCTTGAGGGAGTTCCAGTGGGTCCCCAGCTAAATGATAGTTAGGAACCAAATGGACCCTTATGGGTCTGAAACTGAGAGAGTGTACAAATGGACCTGTTACTCTCAGAGTTAAATTAACTTTGATTTTACAATATAAATTGGGTCTCTAGATTGAAATGCCACTAAATGGGGGTCCGTAGCCTAATGCATGTCAAACTGGGGGTCCTTGAAATTAAACGGGTTGAGAATCACTGCTAGAACCATACAAATCTTCTCTTATGGGCGTCATTGGCATATCTTCCGTGGGCTAATTAGTGTCAATTTGGGGGTGCTTGAAATGAAAGCGTTTGGGAACCACTTTAGATGCCTTTAGCACCTTTTAGATGAGCAGAGAGTGTGTTGCTGTCCCCGTGGCGACACACTTCCACTGGCAAGGTGTTTCCATGCTATATTTGACATGCTAGACTCCTGCCAGCGCTATTATGTAGGACAAACCTTTAACTGCCACCAGTAGCATAGCAACAGACAGTGGCTCTTTGTGGTTCTATACTTTTATGATATTTATAAC